>NW_020451007.1:160713-244860 GCF_003343035.1 Apteryx rowi
GTGGAGTCTCCTTCTCTGGAGATATTCAAAACCCGCCTGGACGCAATCCTGTGCAATGTGCTCTAGGTGACCCTGCTTGAGCAGGGGAGTTGGACTAGATGATCCCCAGAGGTCCCTTCCAACCTCAGCGATTCTGTGATTCTGTGATTCTGTGAGTTTTGCCGTGGAACTATACTGGAATATCCATGCATTTGCAAGAGACAGCGTTACCCCTGCTTCATGTATTTCCACGTGTCAGCTGAACAGCAGTAATGCCCTGTGAGCACATTCTTGGACCATGACAGATCTGAAAAGTTGATTTTATCAGCTCTGTCACTTAAATCATTAAAGCTATCCTATTCTGTCTAAAGATGTCTGTGACTGCTCTATAGTCATCTCCTACATTTCTAAGGGACATTTTAAATTGCTGAAGTTACACGCACACTTACATACTTATGGGGTGGTAGTCCGTGATAGTATCTCACCTTTAAATGTGTTGCTGTCATAAGAGTCAGTTATAAAATAGTTTGCCAATGTATACATAAAAAATGCATATGTACAGGATATATATGAAGGAACCTGTTCTTCAAAGCTTGTATGAACTTTAGCTAATTGTTCTTACAGGCTAAAAAAAACTATTATGGACAAATTTAAAGTTCAGAATTTAAATGGTTGATGTATGATTCAATACATGTTGTAGCATTTTGTTTTATTTTAAACTACTAATAGTAAAATTGCTTAGAGAAGAATATTTTTGGTTTACCGATTTTCCTTTCTGATATGCCTTCTAGCAACAACATATAGATATAGGAAATGCATTCAGCTACAATAACAATATGATGTAAACCTGTGAAAATAAAGAAACTAATATTACTGAAAATCTCTTTCAACACACTCTTTTGAGCCTGAGTAGTGACAGCAAACACTGCTAAACAAGGGTAATCTTCCTCATCTTGTTACTATTATACTTAGTTATAAGGAGAGAGGAGTTCAGGAATATTTTGTAGTGTTAGCCTTCATAATATCGACCTCTCTGAGGTTGAGTAAAACCTTTCAGGTTATCTGAAGACAGTTTTGATGCCTTAATTGCTATCATCTTTTCTTTTTTTCCTGGGCTAATTAACCTCAGTTTGCTAAAATCTCCTGCAAGACATTGTAAAACATCACTTGTTAAAGAGATTGTGGGGTTTGTTCTTGACAAATGTGAAGTGACATTCTGCCGGTGTCTTTTGTAAGATCTTATAAAGGAGCTGGTTCATCTACCAGAGAAAGAAAAAACCCCACCAGGAACCAATGAAAAAGACACTACTCATCATACAGAGTAGCAGGGCTAAGTAAATGGTTCACACGTCTTGCGCGCATGAGATGAAAGGGAATGAATCTGAATTCATTTTACATTTGATCACAGACAAGGAATGTTCCAGATCAAAGTGTGCCAGAATAATGGAGACTAAGTAAATGCAACTAGATCCAAAAACATCTGTCAGGGGTTTGATGTCTAAAAATGGAAATCCTTTATATTAAATGTATTATTATATAACCACATGAGAACCAAAAGGCTCTTGAAGTCTTATTTGTTTTTGTGTATTGTGTTTGAGAAAATTCAGCTAACATAACCCCCCGCATAAATCTAACACATTGAGAGAAAGAGAGTGAAATGCAAGAATGGCCGAGTCGCCAAACCCTGTTCTCTCTGTGTATCATCAGGCAGTATTTTAAAATAGGCTAACTGTAGACGTGCTGGTGACCTGAATAAAACACATCAGCAGCATAGGAAATGAATTTGATGGTTGTAATCCAATTTTCAGTGGACAAGGGTGCACATCACAAAAACCTCCTCTACAATTAGCACTAATTGGCAACTTTTTTGGCAGCCTCTTTACAAAAGCCAAAAATTGAATGGACATGGAGATTAAACTGTCCTTTTGCTCCTAGAAGCACTCCCTTTGAGCAAAGGTTGGGGTTTATTGGTAGTGCAATGTGGAAAAAATTGCAGTGCTTCTGGCTGGGTTGTACCTGTTCTAGGGATGAGCAGACTTCATTCTCCAGGGCTGTCAAGGCTGCATTTATGCAAGAATTAAATTACAGAAAAAATGTGAAAACATTTATTTAACTCTTCAGTGAAAGTACTTAAAAGGTAATAAGTGTTTGAAGGCATAGTGAAACAAAGTGCAGAAAATCAAGCTTTAGAGAAATGAACAAAAATGTGCCTGGCATTTTTGATGGGGAGGCTTGTGTGCACAGAAGTCGGCAGTCCTTCCTTTTTTCCTCTGGGATCACTCAGATTCATTGAAGCAGTGCTTTTATGCAAGAGGGATGCATCTTTTTGAGCAGTCTAGGTGTTTGGAAAGACTGATGCTCTTTTCAAGCTGTGTTTAGGTCACTGAATTTCGAGCTGAGCTCGATCACGTAGCTGGAGTTGTGTTTCACAGAGGAGCACACACATTTTGCTGCGGCTATCCTTGCTCTACTGAAAAGCTTTTGGAAGTTGTCAGGCTTTAGAGCAGATCCTGGCTCTGCAGTGGTTGGGACTTGGGCATAGAAATGACCCTCTCATCTGGGTGAGTGAAGCTACAGTGCAGCAGAGACTTTGATCCGTTACACTGTAATGCGGTTTGCAAAGAAAATCAGGGCATGGAGCAAAGTCCCCTTTCTCATAGGTTAAAAAATCCACCTACTTTTGGCTGTAGCTCTCTGTATTGTCGTTACTCCCAAGAAACTATCTTTCAGATTCCCAGGCCTCACAGTATTAGATATCTCATTTTCAAAGAAACTCATGCAGCTCTGCTTCTGTTGACATCGGTTGCTGTTCTGCTAACATTATTTTGATTAATTCTAGAGTCTGGTCTCTGTTTATTGCTGATCTGTAGGAACTTAGATTACTGTTACATTGGCCTAGTCTAGCAGTACTAATTTCTGCAAACAGAACTTATTACTTCCTGAGAGCTCTTTATTTTCATGGAGATTTCTGAACTTCACAACTTTTGTTTCCTTCAGTTTTGCAAGCTCAGCCTTTCATCCCTCTGAAAGATTAAAATTCTCTTCTGTTGTTGTCTGAAATTATTAAGTGCTAGCAATGGCCCCAATCACTGTGCATGCTTCTCCTGCAAGAGCTTTTTTTCTACAGAAGGCACAGAATAGGTAAGCCTAGAGGAGGATATCACAAGAGTTTCTGCTTCTTGTTGTCAATTGTTAATGTTCCTGTTGCATTTTTGTGGGGACTGTGGAAGAACCAACCCTTTTGGAATGGATTTAAAAGAATGGGAAGTGATGGCTTGGCAGAGCTGATCAGATGTCTGCAAATAGGAGGTATATCCCTTTTTGAGGTGTTCGCTCTTTTCAATGGTTTTATATTCTGTTACACATTATAGAACTTGAAATGTATTTAAGTGTCTTTACAGGCTAGAATCAACAGGACAGCAAGATGGCAAGTGCTGTTCATAGCAACAGATTACATAGGATTAATTTTTACCAGTGTCCTAAGAGTTTGGTTATGAACCAAAGCCTGTGTGAGGGATAGAATAACAGAGGGTAACAACTTTAAAGAAAGCAGCTCTCATTGAACAGATTACAGATCTTTTACATAAAGCAAGATGCAACAATGTTTGATCTGCCCTGATAAAACTTCCCTTTTAACTTTTTACACTCCCAGGTTTATTTTGATTATTCTTTTTCGAGAACAGGTTATTTCAATGGGAAATAGACAAGAAAGCATTTTTGCACATTCTTTATCTGCAATTTTACCAAATTTTCAAAGAAATATGAAAAAAGGGTACACAGTTGCCTTCAATGAAATGGAAAAAAATCCTGCATGCAAAGTAATAAAAAGTTTTCCATACTTTTAGCCATAGTGTGTTTTCAAATGCTGATCGGATTCTGCTGATATTGCTCGTACTCAATAGTCCAATACTTCATGCATACTACAACTGATCAAAGTCGGTGGGATTCAGTTCTTCACAATAGTAATGGACCACCTAATAAAAAGAACAGTATTCTAAGATTTTTGATGCTATAGTTGTCTCATACTTCACAGGGATAATGATAGTGGCAGCCTGAAATAAAGCTTTATTATTTTCAACATACCAGCAGCCTGTGAGTGTTAAATTCCCCCTGACTAGCTCTGCTAAAATGAAAGAAACTCGGAACTATTAGCTAAGAATAGCATTGCAGATAAGGGCGCGTGAAACAGTTCCCATGCTTTAAACTCAAAGTAGACTCAAATGCCAGTTTCTGAAAGAGGATATTTGTATTTCTTTAACTGAGTGAGCTATTTTTATGTGCGTATTGTTTTAATTTAACAGAAGTCGTTAATTAAATTCTTCATTATTCCATGGATGGGTATTGTATATACTAGTACTCCAGGCAAGTATAAAAGAAATACCTTAAGGAACACAGCTTTGTCTGCTAATAACATATGTTTCTAGACTTCTGGAGTTTCAGGTCATTCTTTTTGACAGTGTTTGCAGTGTATTTTTAGTATCTTCTGACAGTAAATTACTCCATTTATTATTAAGGAATGAGATGAGCTATTATTTAGAATACATTATTTCCTTAAATCAAAATGGGCTGTTTTATTAAATTGCCAGATCAGTTAAAAATGTGAGCAAGAAAGGAGGATTTCCTATGCTTTTTTATTCATTAATTTTAACTTTTATTCACACTGAGATGCACTCTGACCTCTGTGGCAGTAAATTAATTTTCATTACACAATGCTCCCTTAAGAGAACACAAGGATGAAAAATTCTGGCTCCACTAATTCACCAAGGGGTTTGTCATTTCAGCAAGGCCAGGATTTGACCTAAAATATCTACTGGTACACAGATGATCTGGTTTTGTCAGGGAGGCTAAACTGAGGAATGATGTGGCTTTGCATGTGGTGTGCTCTATTTGCCATTTGGTCACCATATTCCAGGAGTTGTCCCCTCCTCGGAGGGCAGTCAGGGCTAGCTGTGTGGGGATGGTGAGACAGAGCTGAGGAGGTGAACCTGAAAAGATCGCAAAACAAACCCACCCATTTTTTCATTGCTCCGTGCCTAGCAGTATCTAAAAAAAAAACAAACAGAACTAAAACAATCACCATTCTCTCTCTGCTTCTTCAAAAGCCAAAGGCAAAAATGTTCCAATGATTTCAAAGGGAACAGTCTGGATTTTAACAAAAAATGAAACAGAAGGACCCATACCAAAAATGTCACTGTGGAACACACTTGTGGCCTTCAAGCCACCTTCCAGTTCAACAATTTGAGGGAGATTTGGCTCGGCTGGAAGGCTGCTGGACCTACCTCTTGGTGACTTCAGGAGGGGATGCACTGGGACCATTATGTTGTAGCAGGGCTGACTGAGAAACAATATGGAGTCTCCCAGTCCTCCCTTACTATCCTGAGGCTTAGCATCTTCCTTCTGGCTCTGATCTGCAAAATGCTTTGTCCAGTCCTTCTTTCTCTCCTTCATTTTATCCTCAGCTGCTGTTTCCATCTCCCACAGGATGTTCCCGAACTCCTGTACTCTAGCACACAAGACTCTAGAGGGAAGCTTTCTTTTGCCAATCAGGTTCACAAATTCTCTATTAATGTTTCTATAAATACGTGACCTTACAGCTTTTGTCTCCACATTGTGGCATTCAAGAGAGAGCCTTTCAAGAACAGCAGCATGGTGAAATAGATACCAGAATAAGCAGTGTTGCAATTACTGGCGAGCATCCTTAGACTCTTTTGGTGGTCACTGCCAACGAAAACACAGCGTTCATTCAATATCTGTAGTATTGCTAAGGCATTCCCTTTACAAAGAAATATAAACAGTGATTATTTCAAATACTGAAACAATATAGGGTAATCTATATACCCTAATATACAGGGTAATAATTAGGAAGTGCATTATTAGTGTCTCTCACTAATGTTTAATTTACATTTCTGCATAAGCAAGCATGTAGTTAACCTTTCAAGGTAGCAATATTAAACAATAATAGAGTTCAATAAATCAAGGAAATGCTATATGATGTACTGAACTTGGTTTTAATTCAGGGCTCCAAGCCGCTCAGATAACTCCTACTCTTGTTAAATTCATGGAGGTTTTGCCCCCAATATGTTTGCCATTAGTCTCCAAGCATAGCTGAGCTGACTTGCTCTGAAAGTAAAAAATGAGAGCTAATTCATGGTGAAGTCACAGAGATACCGTGCAATATAAGCATAAGAATCTACTTTTTTTTTGGCTGAGCTTCTGTAGAGTCTGATGGAAAGTTTGATTATTATACAAGAGAATTTCAATTTCCAGAAATTGTTTAGGCTTACTCTTTATTCTGGGTTCTTTGAAGGGTTTTGATAGACATTCAGATAGGCACTGTACATTGCCTGTTATTGCCTTTAACAAAGTGCACTTCATGGAGCAACCAATTGTAACATTTTGTTGTCTTTTTCCTAATTTTTACAACATGGTTCTCTGTGTATAACAAGACAGAAATTAACCAAGATTGTCACAGGGTTTTACCAATGTCTGACACCTACTTTTATACCTGAAACTTCTCCCCATAATAAGCTTTATCAAGGTGAACAAAAATTTTACTAAAGAGAAATTCTGCAAATTTATTGAAAATTTTTACATCACAAACTTTTCACTACCCTTTCAGCTCAGATATTTAATTTATTTATTGAAATCTCAGCAGATAGTTTTTAAGTGATAACTAGAAATCCTCAGTCTGTGAATCTTTTTATTGTTATGCACTGATAGAATAACTTTTATCCTGAAAATTAACCCTGTCTCATCCTGCCAGTGAATTTAAATAAGCAAAGAAATATGACTTTAGTGAAAATCCGAGTCACTGTATGACTGTTTTCCTGAGTATTTCTACAGTGCACTGTCTTATGTTTATCACCAGTTATCACAAAGCTAACAATATAATACTTGGTTCTTTTTACTATCAGGCCCTAAATCTCATGGAATTAATCCAGACAAATGATTCCTCCCATTCGGACGCTCACTTCTTCACTTCTAAAGACGAAGCTGTTTATAGAGACACACTGCAGTGCAAAACATGATTAAGAAGCAACTTCCGAGCAGCAAAGAATCCAGACTCTCAAGTAACAATATTTGGGTTTTGCTGATTTAAAAAGAAACGTGATCTTGGCATTTTTCACTTTGTTCTTCTAATTTAGTCCTTTTTTCTTATCAGTTTTGAAAGCTAACATTTTTCAGTCTTCATTTAATTAATTTTGAAAATCATTGGTTTCATTTCTCTTTTAAAAATTGCTAAATTGAGTCTTGAAAAATATCTGCAATGTATGTGGTGCAATATCATATTGATTGCTTCACTAATAGCTTTCACTTTTAAAGGGCCTCCAACTTTCTTCCCCTTCTGAAGATGAAATTAACTGAGTTCAAACTCTAACATTAAAATTGCCCCTATGGCTGTGATGCTCAAACCCTTCTGCTGCCTTTCACCTGTGCAAGGGGCAGTTATTGGTGCTCTGAGGAGGGCTGGTTTTTAAATCTTTCCTTTGCTAGATTCTGCCTTTGCAAATTCAGTGACCCAGAATCTGTTCTTCAGCTCCATCTAACTAAATTTTTAAAAATGAAGTCAAACTACTGTTATTTAGCTTCAGTATTTAGTAATTTCCTAACACGAAACCAATAGCCTTTGTATTACTTGGTGGATCAAGGGCTGAGCCTACATATTTTATGTCATTACACCGTAGCTGTTCTGAAGTGATCACCCTGAAATTCAGTATTTGCAATAACCTCTGATACCATTGTTTATTATCTTCTTAAAGCCACAATGCAAGACCTAATCCTGCAACTGTTCTGTACAAGGAATGATCCTGTTTACTTCAATAACTTCATGTTTTGCTTGGCCTGTTCACCTGATAAACAGTAACTGCTTGTACAGTCAAGACTACTGCTTTAAAAACATTTTAAAGAAATTTTGTGTTTTAGTAAAAGCTATTCTATGATTAAAAATAATGAAAAAGAGAAATTTTTTCAATAAGACCACTTTTTTTTTTCAAATTTAAAACACTGAATTATATACATTATGATCTAGAAAGACCAGATCTGCTACTTGATTATTCATACTGGTAGGTCCTGCATTTTGTCAGTTAGTGGTTTTATTTGCCCAGTCCTCCACAGGTCCATCAAGTATTATACCTCTCCCTTCCCAAAAGCAAACCTGCCTCCAAGAATGGTTTCTCTGTCTGACTCTCAGGGTCTGCAGTGTCACCCCCAAGACAGTGCCCACATCATGGCTATGGGCTGTGTGGTGTCTGTGAGGCAGGAAGAGCGTGTCCATCAGCTGCCGTAACACGGTCTGCCCCTGGGCACCCAAGGCGTTTGTATAACCCAGGAATCAAAGAGACCCCAGCAGGACCGGGCTTTCTGGTGAGGCCACAACCACACAGCTGGCCAGTATTCAGTATGCTTTCACTCAGCCTAAAGACTGTTTATAAGCCTGGTCTAGTTCCTACGTGGTTTGTTCCTCCTCTCTAGCAATGGTGTTATGTATTCATTCCTGATGTCTATTCTTCTCAGTCCACACGAGGCAGGTCTATATGACTGGATTTGCAGCCGAGACATCAGGGTTTCACAGCTCACTGTGTGAGATCCTGCAGTAACCCACAGATCCTTAATCCTCCTTTTCCCCTTTTCCTTGCTCTGTAGACCCACCGCATGGGAGGTCCCAGCACACCTCACTCTTGTCTCCTAGTCTGGTTTGTTGGGGCATGATGTTTGTGGTCAGTTTGTCCCAGATGATCTGAGAAACTTGCCTTAAAGCCCTGAGTTAGATACTGGGTCTTGGCTGTTGCTCAGGAATAAAATGCTCCCCCAGCCCCACTATAGGACGGATGTGAGGAAGGCTGTAAACCCAGCTGCAGCACAGCAGGGCAGCATGCTTCACGTCCTCCATTGTCATCTCAGCATGTCTGTGTGGCATGTTGCTTTCTCTCACAGGATGGACAGAATATCTCAGGTGGCCCCTGCCAGCGGCTGACAGTACAAGTTGTGCAGTTATGCTGGTGTCTCACTTCAAGGTAAGGAACTCTTCCAGTCATGCACTCATATGCCTTAATGGTCTCTCTAAGACTCCATCACTCCATCAGTTAGCTCTCCTATTCTTGCCAACATGACCCTTACTTGTAAAACACATCATACTGGTTTTGGATACCCTACCAGCCTGGGCGTCTAGGATAACCACAAGACTGGAAACCATGGAGTGGTTTGAAGGGAGAGAAAGAAGAGGCCTGGAGTTTTAAGCTCCTTCTTACCTGAAAGCAAGAGAAAAGCAAAAGATATAGTTGCTTTTGAAAAGCGCCTCCACATCTCCTTCAAAGCTTTATTAAGGCATCCTGCTGGTTCAGTATTCTGCAGGTGGTGTACTGATGTTCATAAGCTCTTTTATAGGCAGCAATCTGCATATTTCTAACATCAACTTGGAAGTATACTTAGTCTCCGGATCAGCAGTGATCTCTGAGACCTGGGAGAGAGAGGGAAAAAACCCACCTTCACAATTATGTCTTGACCACAGAAGGAAGGCAAAGCTGGGTGTGAAGAGGAGAGTCATATCATTCCTTGAATCTCCATGCTGATACCAGAGAAGAGTCTGATAAGGTCCACAGGATTCTCCTTCTGGGGTAGGCTCCTCTTCTGCTGTGAAAATAATTCTCTCAGGCCCAACTTCTTCACACGTATCTTCAGTCAGACTGCAGACCCCCATCTGTTGCCCAGTCACCTCATGTTATAGGAAGGGGCATCTGGGGCACTTTTTGGCTTTACCTAGACCTTTTTCCACCCTAAGGTGTCTTCTAGCTCTCTCTTAAATCCTTTTAACCTCAGCAGTTACATTTTCTCTTATCTTCTTCCCTTCTACTGCCTGTGTTGACATTTTCACTCTGGGCTAGCAGGTCCCAACCAAGCTTTCCTTAGTCTTTGAGCCAGATTCTGATCTCAGTCATGACTGTGTAAAGGAAAAGATCAAAGGATGTCAAATTTATACTCATTTAATGAAGATTAAAGTCTGAGCCATCAACCAACCCAGTTCTTTTCTTTATGGGACATTTGGAGCTGTACAATTGAGTTCTATGACACAAACATCTCAAAAATAGATCTGACACGGTAATTTCCACTGCAGGAATCTTTGGTAGGGTCAAGTACACATGACATTTAAAATTTTGCTGAATTGAGCTGAATTGGGAGAGCTTAGAAGCAATAATAATGTTGTATTATAATGTTTTATTATAGCATCCATATTCTAATTTAGGGTTTGTTCAAAAATCTGGCTTTGTACACCTGAAGCCTCTATTCGAGTTTGCAGTCTCTCTCCATGTTGTTGTTCCCTCCAGAAAGAGTGAAAATGAGGAGAAAGACTGAATGCAGTTGCCAGACTGGCTTCCAGCCTACTGATCAGTAGATGCAACGCCTATAGGAAACTGAATCTCCTCACGTAGAATGAGAACAACAGCAAAGAGTCATAGAGGGTTGGAATTAACATCTCTTACTGAATTGAAACAACTTTTCCAAAAATCCTCTTCGAATATAACCAGGCTGCAAACACACTTGTTTTTAATCTTGAGGAAAAAAAAAAAAAAGTCTTATAATTATTGAGAGGACGATAGGGAATTCCAGTCATACTGAATTTAATTCTGACACAAATTAGCTCATTCTCCAGCTGATAATAGAAGAAATGAGAATCTATCCATCCCTAAAGCTGGATTTATCTACAAATCCATCTAAACTACAGACGCATTCATCGTCTTTCAGATAAAGACTTAAACATTCTTGCTGCTCATCTAAACCTAACACTAATGTTTTGAAACTCTTCTGTTACTGAAAGAAGACTTGTTTTCCCCAGCTTTCTAAGGCTTTCCTTTATTATATTTCCTTTATTTCCAAAGTTTTCTTTTTTTAATAGATATACTGTGGGATGGAAGGTTCCTCATTCTGTAGATTTTAGAGTTAAGGGATGTGATTTGTTACTTTGTTACAAAGAGACTAATCATCCCTATATGCAGGGTCTAGGCAATACCTGATTTTCTGTTCTCTTACAATAATGGAGCCTGACATATTCTGAATAAAACTTGCAACAGTTACACTGGTGGTATTAAAGGAGCTTGGAGTTGGCAAACTATTACAACCCTCTGCTAAAAGAAATCTGCAGCCCCACTTGGAAGCTCCAGTTCTGCTAAATGGCAGAAAAAAGGCCTGCTGTGCTGGTCATCTTTTTTTCTTACTTTCTTTTTAAAATTTTGTCTTGTTGTCCAACAAAGTTGTTCTGAGGCCTGGCCTTCAAGCCCGTAGTGTGCTTTACAGCTCCAGCTGCAGTTCTGTGGCAATGTTTCAGCACTGTACGGGATAAAAAGAGTCCTCTGATTCAAGCATGTGGAAAGGAGATACACAACGTAAACCCACAACATATCTACTGCGCACCAAAGGGGGGTGCCACAAGATAGCAGCGGTCTGCCAAATCCTCTGAACTTTTGGCATCTAATAATAGGGACAGCGCAATAAAAGAAAATCAAGGAATAAAATTGTGAGAGAGTTGGGAAAAGGATAAGACTTATGTCACTTTTTGCAGGGCAAACTCTTTATCCTGCTTCATTAATGCAAAGATGATTGGACTGATAAAGACTTAGCTCCCAGGATGTCTGTTGGATAATAGCTGCTCTTTATTTATCTCTGCTCTGTGTATCAAAAAGTATAAAGAGAAGTTCACACTCTTCCTACACTCCAACCTCTCACCCCAGTCCCAGAGTCTGGAATTTTCTTTCCCACTGTTTTGTTTCAGTTAGAAAGGATATGCTCAAATAGGCTTTGTTTGAACTTCAGAGAGATGGTGTCTAGGACCTGCAGTCACGTCCAGCAAGAAAGACAAATTGAGCTTAGTAACCCTCAAGGCACTATTGATCCCCCCCAAAAACCATGGGAAAAGCAGACATGAAAATATTTTTTAGTAGTATTTTTAGAAAAGGTGAAGGAAAAAGTAGTTTAAATCTTAAAATAAGAATGTAGATAAGTAGCTGGGTAAAAGTTGGTTTGTATATATGTATTTACTAAATGTGTATTTATTACATTGATTTACTAAAATAATTAATTAAAAGTATCTGAGTTTGGCTTATCTCTGGAAGTTGTTTTTCCTGAGTATTTTCTAGAAAATATCCCTATTAGGATGATGAAAGTAACAACACAAAGAAAGGTTTAAGTACTTACACTGAACAAACCTCATGTCTTTATCAGACTAATCCCAAAATAACATAGCCAAGAAAATGATTACTACTGGCACTGACTCAATTTTCTTTGCTAAATTCTGCTCTCAGTTTACATGGCTGCATATCTCAGGAATTCCAGGAGAATCATCTGACTTCAGACTTTTTTTAATTTGAAAACTGTTCCATGGAAAGCCAATGATGTCAATGGAATTAGTTCCAACTTATTTAAATGATGGCAGAGTGTGTCATTATAAATAAAGGCTTTCATCATGTTGCATGAAACTATGATCTTCCTAACTACCTCAGAACATGTGGCTTAATCCCCTTTATTCATTTGTATTTTTATTTCCTATGTCTTCCCTTTGAGAAGTCTTCCAGGTACTCACACAGTAATTTTTAATTTCTACTTTCCATTTAGCTTGTTCTCTTAGTTTACTTCATTTCTTCCATGTCACTCTATTCCTAAACATCAGTGTTAACTTTTTTTTCCACACTGTCTCTTTCATCTAGTTCAATTTCTTGGATTTGGGTTTTGGCCTTTTTTTTTCACTTTACCAGGTGGATTGGTCTCTTCCACCTCTCTCGTCAAAATGACTGTTTCTGTTGCAGTTACAACACCAGGGAGCAAGCATTTCCTCCGGGGCCAGAGTCGTCATTCCACAGCTGCTTATTTTGAGAGAACTAAGTTTGAGGAGACAAACAATGACATCGACTTGTTAAAGAAGGCCACGCTAAATAACTACCCAGCCTGTTCTCAGGCACTATTTCCACCTGGGCCATTTTGGACCAGTAAAACCCAGTTTTATAAAGGAGTTAAACAGCAGGCATGTATGAAGAGTCAGTAATTTCACTCTCTTCACTGTTTAGAAATACTTTGAGTTATACTTATGCCAGGTATTGCGGTTAGATGAAAGAAAAGCAGATGGAATTACTTTATTTTATTTATTCATTTATGAAAACCGATGAGCTGTAGTATTCTACTGCAGCAGTTCTCTGGAAGGGAAAATGAACAATCTAGACAGCAACAAGCATATCACCAGGCAGTGTGAACTATTTACAAACCACTGGAGAGGAAAGAAAACAGCACTACTTTGACAAGAACTTGTGAAAAATTAAATTCAAGCCAATCCGGATGCTGGAGATGGGAAACAAGATTTATACAGTTTAATGGGAAGAATCTTTAAGCAACAACTGAATTAAACTACTACAAGCACATTCAAATATCATCTTCTGGCTTCACTTAAGCAAGACTTAGAAACGCAAAATAAATATCTGTAAATGTTCTGACATGAACAAAGCCCTGAAAAAGGAAGATGATTTATATAATAACTTTACTTACCTATCAGAGGTGGTAGTGTATTTTTAAAAATCTAGACATGGATTGTGGCAAGAGGTAAGTTTATTCCCGCCAGGTAAATCATTCCCACCTTTTCACTAGTTGGGTAGTGGAAATTGGGAATCTATTTCCAGCAATCACTCTCTCGTATATCACTGCTGTTAGGCCAAGTTTCTGGCCTCAATAAATCAAGTGGGATCAAGATTTTGGTGATGAACTTCAAGGCTTCCAAAGTTTCAGAATGAAAGGTTCTTATTAGACTCATTCCACAAATTGTCAGTGCTTTCTGTAGCACTTGCAATCTTTACTGGGACCCTTTAACAATCCTGCAAGTATCTTTGAGATGCTTCTTATTTCAGAATTATTTCAATTAAAGTCTATGGCTGCCTCTTATTATTTGTATTTCTTGAGAAGGCCTGCCTGAACCTGTGACACACACACACACACACACACACACACACACACGCCATCCATGGTAAGCACCACAAATTCACATGCTAAAACACTGAATTTTCCCCACAAACATTCTATTGAAAGAGAAGAGGCAAACAAAGAATGAAAAGGAATTATCATCATTTGCATTTTCCAGATGGAAAATGGAGACAGAGACATGTTTTAGGTAGGAGTCTTTTCACCCGCAGTCTAATTTTCAAAAGTCTGATGCTACATTGGCCACATCACCTTGGAGTCCCTCCATAGCTAATGGAGACAAATAGGCACCTCCACAAGGCAGCTCATGTGACCTATACTAAATGTCTGTGTTAGGAGGAAATTAATCTGTGTCTTTAAAGAGAGATTAGTTCTGATTAGCAGCCTCCCAGAGACTCACTCAGACTTGAAAGTCTATCTTTTGGATGCCGAAGTTAGGGCTGAATATTCTTGTCCTCAGTTACTTGACAAGGCTGTACGGCGAGTCTTTACCAGAGCCACAAATTCAAAACAGATTTCTGCTCTGTCAAACCAAAGCCTCCATTGTGATGGCATCCTGCCTTCCAGCAAATGTTGTGAGCAAAAATGGTGCAAACTCTGAATAGCAACTACCTGTTAAAAAATAAATGGCATTCTCTGGACTAGAGAAAGGAAAAAGTGAATAACTAAATAGGATGACAAATTAAACTAAAAGGATGACAAATTGCTTTCTGATTTATATCTTTCCATTTCAGAAATCTGTCTTCCTTTTGTCAGGCTGGCATGTGTATTGCTTCTTTTGTGCCAAACAAGAATTTTTAGAGTTCAGAACATAAATGAAAGGTCACAGAAGTATAGTTTTCTGGCACTAAATCTTCAAAGCAAAGAGGCTGCTAATCACCAAGGATGAAGTCTAGCATAGCAGAAAAGCTTGAAATGGCTTCTTGAGAGAATATTTTAATGATCAGACCCTTTTCTTGGGGAGAAAGTAAGCACACAATTGCAACCTTTATCTAATAATCACTACCAGGGGCTGCAGTACCACCTCTTCCTCAGATGAGTGACACACCAACATCTAAAGGCAGTATCAGAGGGAGAAAACATTAACATTTTTCAAAACTGAGTCTGTGTTCTTTGATTTCAGCATTTAGCATTTGTTGAAATAATAAATTGTTATACAATTTTTTTCTTTTAAGACAATGTAGTTCTTTGGTTTTGGGGGTTTTTTTTTGGTGATGCTTCATATCTGAAACATTTGCAAAAAAGAGAGTTAAACATGGAAATAGTTCAAAAGACTTTAAGGCCAACCTCCCCCTCCCCATCCTTTGCTAGGCAGGCTGCATGAGATACATCAAAGCTTCTCTTCAGTGAATGTGGTGACTGTTACCCCATGCTCTACATGCTAAGAGAGAGCTAGATCCAAAAAGGAACTTGGGCACTGAAATATGTTAAAACTTCTCTGTTACTTAACTTTACCATCGCTAGCTTTCAGCATCTGGTCCCCAGAGGGGAATCCAGAACGGAGAGTTCGGCACTTGGCCCTTTCTGCAGCAGCTCGGAGAAACACCAAAACAGTCAACACGGTCCCCAACATGCTGCCTGGCTCTTTGGCCCTCAGCCAGGGCTGCACAGAGGTCCTCGGCTACTCTAAAGCCACCACCCCGGAGTTTCTTACGTGTGTACTCCAAATCTTTCTAAAATAGGGTGGAAGACTTTGTCTTTTCTTAAAAAAGAAAAAAAAAAGCCATCAGGGTGGTATTCATGGCCTTCTTTTATATGGCATCCTAACGTCCAAAATTATGTGTTGCAGCCTTTCAAGAAGGGTATTGGAAAATACATGAGGGTTTTGTGAGCTATTGAAGAAAATCTTAGGAATTTTATTATTCTTTATTTATTGTTTATTGTTTTACTCTTTTAATTTATTCTAAGTTGTTATTGTAATGTTAATTTCAAAATGTAATTGCAATAAAGTAAAATATATAACTTAAAATACAGTAAAAGTAAATTATGATGGTTTGTTATTGGCAAAAGCTCACTTCCTCTGGAATAGATTACTTAGAATTGGTTGTAAATAAGAACTGGAAATTTTTTTTATACTGGTTAGAAAGCAACTAATTTTTTTTTAACAACAATGGCTGCTGAATGCCATTGAGGAGGGGCAGGAAAAGGGAGTGGAACTCCTTTATATTTAGCTATTTAATATGCAGAAAGTAATAACAGCTAATTCTCATTTCCTTGATGGAAGTCAGAAATCAAAGACAATTAGCTCTGCTCAGACTTGACTGTAGTAGAAATGGGAAAAGGTCAGAGAAGAATAACAAGGATCTTCAAAGATGATGAACAATGTTCCTATGGGAAACAACTAATCAGACAAAAAATTTCAAACTAGGCATGACCAGGGATTGATGTGAAAGTGGTCTGTAAAATCTTAAGTGGTGTGGATAAGGTGAATAAGGAATTATTGTTTACTGCTTTTTCCACTAGAGAACAACAGAGCCTCAAATGAGGGAGACAGGGTCACAACAAACAAGAAGGCCATTCTTCATACTGCTTGTAGCTGAGCTGCGAATCTCAGTGACCCAAGATGTGGTCACTGATAGAAGTCTAGGATAGCTCAAGGAGAAGTGGACAAATGAAAGACATCTCAATTTAGACAAATTAAAAAAAAAAAGTATTTTTAGCAAGAGATGGCCACAGATTGTTGCAGGCCAGGAAAACATTCTGGGGAATTTTTACTACGTCCTTAGCTTGTTTTTAACTTCCTTTGGCATCTGCCACTATTGAGGGTAAGCTATTGGGCTAAATTAATCTGTGGTCTGATTTGGCACAGTTCTTCTTATGTTTTTATGGATAAAAGCTGCAAATTTTTAGTGATAAGAACATAATCCAGGTCCCCTTTACCACCCTATGAATGTCCTAGATACTGATTATGGAGTCACAGTCACTCTTTATGGTCAAATGAATATCGAATGTCTCAAAAGACACTATACCTATGTAATCTGAAGATTTTACGCAATATTATATATTCTGAAAACTCACTACCTTCTCTCATACTCTGTGATGAGGAAAGCGATTGTGTGCTGTTCACAGTTCACAGATAAAAAGCCACTTTCTGAATGGATAAAACCATGTCCGTTCAGCAGTCTTTATCCATTGATGCAAGGATTCTAGAAGGACTTTAGAAAGGAATTCTAATAGGACATAAATAGTGTAGGGTTACAGTAAACAAACAGATTTAGAAGAAGGATCATTATATTTAATCAGCTTTCTGAAGTTTGTGACAGAGGAAATTCAAACCAAGGGAGGATTTTGGAGAGGAAGAAAATGTTAGAAGTCCACAATAACTTCAAGATTATTGATTTGAGAGCAAAATCAAGGCCTAAGGTAAGAAAGATCATCTCTAATAGAGATGAAGGACAAGCAGAACTTTCTGCCCCAGTGGGAACATTAATCTTTGACATATTCAAAACTAAGAAATTATGGCCTAGCAAAATGGAATGCCTACTTACTCTTTAATTGCAAATCAAGTTGGGCTTCACCTAAGTGATCTTCATCTAAAGTGAAAGCAAGCAATGCTTTGCCCTGCAAAGACAGTGCAGGAGTCTGAACTGGAATGAAAAGGATCGAAGTGGAGTTGCAATGGTGGAGTCCATGAAGCGTCTGAGCTACCAAAATAAGTAGTTTTCATGAGGTCTTAAAGATCCAACAAGTGAGGTCATGAGGGCAGACTGAAACTCTCTTCAGCTCTTTGCAGAATTTGAATACATTTTCCTGGTTTCAGACTTAGAAATCCCTTTTCTTCACAGCTGCATGCAATATTTACTTATCATTTCTGCCATCTGATAGTTTTGTACTTTTATCTCTCTGAGATTTCCATGGTTGTCTCTAAAGGAATTCTATTTCTATTCTGTTTTCTATTCTATTTCTGCTGGACTAGTTTGTGACGTACATCTTTCAGCAGTTTTTACTTCTTTTGCATCCATAATTAAATTAAAAATTCTTACAAGAAATTGTTTCACAAAAATGAGTAAAGTTAGGAATATTTTTGCACAGCAGGTTGCTTTCCACAAGTACATTTTAGCGCTGTACTTGGCTGTTTGAAGTATGTAGTTGTTTTATCTTGCAATCTAGAAATCTCATTCCTTGTCCTCAGTAACACTATATTATTCCTATATCCCTTTATCTTTTCAGCAATAACATCCTCTTTATATTCTCCTACAATTTCTTTTTCCTGCAGTTTCCTGACTTCGGTATGTTGGATAGGAACTTCTGCGCTGTGTATTTTACAAGCTCAGATGCAGATGTAACCTTTTAGAGACAGATTTTAGAATTCAAATCCAGGCATAAGGTGACACAGTCATCTCTGTGGTGCCCTGGTTCTCAAACTGCTCTGTTCATGCTTGCTTCCTTGGTGGACGCTAGGATTTCTTATTGGTTGCTCTAACATATTGCCCTGATAATGGCTCCAGTAGGCTGGAACTTAGGCCAGAGGCTGACTTGAGCTACAAGGCAAGACCTTTGATCAGCTGCCCACTGCAGCACTGGTACCAAGATAGGGCCAGAAGAGCCTCTGTAAAACCATGTCCTTGATTCGGGGTGAATCCAGGCTCAAACTGTGCTGATGCTTTGGCAGAGTGCCCTGGCAGTCTGGTATAAGCTGACTGCCATGCGCTGGAAGCTCACTACTTTACTTAAGAATAATAATCCTACCAATAATGGAGCACCATTTTTCTTCCTATTACTACCATTATCATAAAAATAAGGGCTTTTTCATGATAGTAAAAATTCTTACTATGCCATTCCTATTATCTCATTTTACTTTTACATGGGAATATAGCTTACTAGCCCTTAAACTACGCCTACTCCATCCACATAATAATGGGTTCACATTAAGTAAATGCCAAAGAAAACTGACTTCTAACATCTTTCTGACCAGATGATGATTTATTTTTTATTCCTAAATTTACTTCCGAAGTTTTCTTTTACATTACTTTGTCCCCTTTTAATCCTCTCTGATGATAAAATTGTCTGTTCCCATCATTGCAGCTAACCAAGTTGCCAGATCAGTGACTTGTTCTTATCCTGATAGTTCCCATCCTCTTGTTCTTTTTCCCACACTAACAATAATAAAATAACATTTTTTTAATTAAATAATCTCTGAGTGAAATGTATAAGCAGTCTTTGTAGCAGGTGTCCTCTCTTCCAGGGGAATCTCTCATCATGCAGCTAGAGAATTGCGCTCACTCTTACTATGCCTATTACTATAATGTATCATGATTCCTTTGTTTGCGGAGTGGCCATGCTTCAGAAAAAGAGACAGAGGATATATACACCCCAGGCTTGTAAACTAGGAGATGGGAGACAGAGGTTTGAATGCTCTCAAGCTGAGGAGAACGAATGTGCCAGGTCATTTGGTTTTGTTTTCTGTGACTGCATTTTTAAAGAAGAGTATAGCTGATCCATGAGTCTAGAAGAAACCATGGAGGCACCTGACAGCAGAAGCTACAGAGTCTAGACTGTAAATTCCAGTCTGGCACGTGAGTCACTTTTACAGCCCCAAACCAGATACCAAAGTACCAAAGGACACAGATGTTTGAAACACCTCCAGCTTCTACCTTTTTTGCTTGCTGGTTTAGACTCAGTTGGGTGGCTGTCAGGAATTTCATTTTGAGATGCTCCTTTCTGCTCAGTCATTGCATAAGGGCTTGCTCGGGAGCATGAGTGCCATGCTGTAGGAGCCATGCATGCAGGAGTATCTAATGCCACATGTCTTGATATTAGATACTCCTGGTGACCATATTCAGCTATGAAGCCAGGCTGTAAAATTTTAGATTTGCTCTAGTTTAATCAGACATGTTTATTTTATTGAAATACATTCACATGTAAAAATAGTCAAGCTGTACAGTCCAGCACTGCTCATTGTCTGTATTGCTTTTCATAATGCAAACACGGAAAATTGTCTCAATTCATTATCAAATGAATTCAGGCTTACTGGTCCATCCATCATATAAGAAATACTTGGTTTTAACAAACTGATTTGTCAAGCGGTCAAGTCAAGTCTGTTCCTCATCTTCTGAGTCATGTATATGCAGATATACAGCTTACAGAATCATTTGCTTTTGAAATAGGGACTTGCTTTGTTGATCACCATTTTCTTTTCCTTCAGTGAGTTGCAGAATGTTTTCTGGCAGGTGTAACTGCATACGAACTAGGGCACCGACTAAAATAATCATTGCCTGTTAAGCTAGTATTTAATATTTTGTGCCTCTTTCCTTTCCTTTTTCTTTCTTTTCATGCGTGATTGATATTTTGACTCTAAGCTTTCCTCTACAAAGTGAGCACCTTATGCAAACCAGAAAGTCAAAAAGCTCTTTTTAATGCTAAATGAATTGGTTTTACACTGATCCTATATCCCACCTGGTCTTCAGTGTGAAGAAAACAAATTTTCTATTACCTCCAAAATATGAGAAGGAAACATAGGCACTAAAACACTAAATGCTAGGCTCTGAGAGGTATTTAGGAGAGCTACCAAAGGACATAGGAGTAATGCTTGGGAATCTGGATCTGCTAAGTCCCAGTCCAAAGCCTGCAGTTCGTCCTTTCTGTTTCTCACAGGAGAATAGGCTGTGTTATAACCTGGTGTCAGCGCTACTGTGATTCAACCACTTGAAATGATTCCTTTCTGGATATTTTGGAAAATCCTTTTGAATGGAAGGTGCTATAGCTCCCAGAAATAAGATAGCAATGCTATTGCTGATTTAAATGAAAATCATTGTGCTGTCAGTGTGTATAGTTACCTGGTTTATTACTTGGAGTTTTGGCCTTCCCTTTTCATTTGTATGAATATCTTTGATCTCAGTTAATACCTCTATTTGGAGATTTAGACAGCTGTAGTGTAAATACAAGGGGTGGCATTGTTTTCAAAATGACAGGGGTTTCCTCACCTGCTATTTCATGTTATCTTTTAATTCAGTTAAATCACGTGTTCTTATTTTCCTGAATCAGCTTCTGCTTGACAAAGCCACAATTTGGATCAAAAGAGCAAGGGCAGAGTATTTTCACCTATAGAATACTGCATTTAACTCCAATTGCTTCTGTCAGTCACTTTCATTCAATTATCTCTCATAATTAGAAGATCATTTAAACAGATACTGCAGGTGGCTACAAAATTAGTGACCAGTGGAAAAATGCAGAAATTTCAGACTATTAGTGTGGATTTGTGCCTAAAATGGCAGCAGACGAAAGTCATCACGGTATGACTGCATGTTTCTTTATCTGAGATAATGACTATATACATTCAGACAAATTAAATTGTGAACTAAGGCCCACATCACAGTAGTCAGCTCCATCACCTTTTGTAGAGAAATGTGATACTTATGCTGGTGTCAATGATAATTAGATTACGTTCTCAGTCTATCTCTGAATAACAGCTGGACCCTCGATGCTTGTTCAATCAAAATAAATTATGGCATTGGGGCTACTTCTGAAAAGGGCTGTAATGTTCAGGATCTATTTTACTTGTTTGGTAAAGCAAAGCGACTATCAAAGCCACTGTATAACAATCCTATACAGGAGAAACTGCATCAGAAATGTTAAGGTTCCGTAGTCAAATGCATAGAGTTAGAAAATGCTAGTAAATGCTACTGTGACAATGCATTAGGAAATAACTTTAATAATATCTCTGCATCCTGTGATTCCACACAAGCAGTTATTCAAAATGTTCTTTGATACCCAGCGTACAGTGCACAGCTCTAGGCTCCATACAAGAGTTCAAATCCTGCTCTGAAGAGATTTATTGAGTTCCTCATTACAATATAGCACCATGCATACCTCACAAACAATAAGTAATTTTTTACAAAAACTTTATAAAGTTGGGGACTCGTTCATCCCCCAATGGGGAAGCAGAAATTAAATAAAAAATCCTCCAACAACTTCAGATGCCCAAGCTGATGCCCACAGTTGAATATTCACAATAAAGAAAGTCCAGGGATCATTACTTTCAATTTCAGTTCACCACTCAGCACTTCTGCAGATCAGATCCCATGGTCTCAAAAAAGCTTCCCTTAAAAGCAAGGAAACATTTGTATAAAGTCTGTGGGTAAATGTCTTGACAAATATTACACAGGAATTCTGTGCTAGAGGCAAGGACAGAATCTAGTTCCACAGCATTCAGCTGCTATAATTCCACATTTTACAATTCTATATTCAACTGCCCAAAACAAAAGATCATTTTTTCTTTCTCTAGAGACCCCTACATCATAAGTTGAGATCACAAGACAAAGCCTCTTTCACTACGCAGTTCTTAGTCTTCATCAGAACTCTATCCATCCTTCACAGTTTCCTGTGGGAAAAATAATTAATAAAGGACTGTATAATAACAGAGACACAGAAGAAGATTCAATTAGGTTTGCACAGGGAATCTCAGTTTCGATGTTTTTTTTTCTTGCAACCATAATGTTCTTCTAATGCAGTTTCTAGACATGCAATTTCCTAGGCTTTTAAGAAAAACATACAGAAAACCCCCAAATCCTCTAATGTGGAACTGCAAATTATGCAATAAAATAATGCAGATTATACATGTAATCTCCCTGCATACATAGCAAGGGTTAAGAGCAGGCTCAAGGCTGGGAAAGCCTTGCATGGTCTGCCCACATTAGTGACTGTGGTCTCTGCTGTAGCTAGGCTCAGAACATTAATACTGTTTAGAAAAAGCCAGCCTCAAAGTATCTGCGAGGGGATGAATCTGTAAGTGTGCTTGGCTCAGTGTATTCCTGATCCATACGAACCAGACAGAGAAGAGCTTGACTCCACTCTAAAACACCTAGAATATCCAAACCTTCGCCTTTGGGAATTTTCTGGATCTGGCTTCATGTAAGGCTTCCAGACAGGCCTGATTTGCTTGGACAGTTCTGAAACATAAGAAACACCTCAGTTTTTAATGGAAATTCACTATTTTGCCTTGAATTTCTCTATATTCCTCCCAGTTCATTGCCCCGGGAACTTACCCACTATCCTTTAAATTATACCACATCTAGGGCCCCTTAAAATAGACTTTTACAGATTTCCTGACTATCTCATTACTAAATAGTACCATGATAATTTAGTAAATTCTTTATAAATAACTATATTATGCGTGTTAATTGGTATAGAGGAAACATCAACAGAATGGAGCTGTGTTTTGTGCAAGTTATGAACCCCATGAAGCAGCATATTCATTCCAGAGTCTATTAATATATATGTGTTTTTATTTTTCCCCCTATATAAATCTGTTTTTAAATAGGTAATTAAGTCATAGAGATGGAAAAACTGCAGTAAACTGTGCACACATTCTGACTCCTATTAGCCACTGTCATGCAAATTGTTCTCCTGCAGTATAGGAATAATCTGTATGCAGTTAAGATAAGCAGATCCACATGAACGTGGGGATCCAGTGCAGAGATCTCGCCATGGAAGAGTCAACAGAGAGCCCCAGAAGAGCCTGTCTGCCTCAGACGTCCTGGGGAACCAGAAACTGGGCCAAGAGCTTCTCTGAAGCATGCCTGTGCATGTGTGTCTGTATGTGCAGTCTCTACTGGAGCTGGATTCATATCAATTTTATCAATCTGATGTTTTAGAAATGAGGAATGCATATCAAAGTATTTTATAGCAAGCACATGTCAATGTACTTTTTACAGCACAGAATACAAGGAGTGGGACACTTCACTGATCTCACAGCTTCTTCTCCATACACACATCTCCAGAAAGCAGCAATTCTTTTGACTGGTCGCCCTGTTTCACTGCACTTTATGTGCATGTGGGTCTCTCTTGTAACCTTTGTGGTTAGAAACTGTGGCATGCAAAATCAGATGCCCTTCCCACACACATACTTGCAGTGAATTTGTCTGTCTGGCTCTGATTTTACTTCAGCATTCCTACACAGCCACATGGTGGTCTTTCATAAGGAACTTCGGCACAATGATGTGTTGTTTCATTCTTTACTCACTTGTTAAAAATATGACAGTCTGGAAATCTCCTGTTTAATGCCTAAAAGCAATTTAAATCCAAGAATCAAATTTCTTGTGATGTTTTTACCTCAGATAGGCAATTATGCTGATAATAAACTGAGTCATGAATTGTTGTTGCACCTGCATAATTTGTCTGTCTGAAAATAAGAACGCTAGAAGATTACTTGTGTATTACAGAGGAAAATATAAAAGGGGCTAGTAAATACCATTGTTTTGGAAGACAGCTGAAGTTGTGGCAGAGCAGAAATGTTAATCTGTTCTCTTCGGGTATCCTTTCTCAGCATCGTAGCATTAGAAGAGAGTTATGTTAAAAGTGAAGATTGCCTGTCACAAAAGAAAGAGCTCAGATATAATATTTTCACAATTCTTTCCTGATGGTAGCATAAGAGGCCACAGCATAAAACATAGTTATCCCACACAATAAGGGATTTACCTTCCACGTCTGCATTGCTTTCATGTATGGAGCAAAAGAGAGAAGCTTTCAAGGACGAAAAATTCTCACATTCACCTGGTTCTCATTTTTTAATTCATTAGAATATTTTATACTCTGTACGGAGTGCCTTTTTTTACCTCATTTCAGGAAACTTCATTTGTTTGCTCAGCTAAGCCTTGAAAGCACTAAAGACAAACCTGTCCTGTGAAGATGACAAATCGCTTCACAGCTCCTGAACAGAATCAGCACCAAAAAGGTCCTAAGAGAAGAAGCAGGTATGAGCTGTAGGCCAGCTGCTTTGCCAAAGCAAATATACCTGTCTTCTGCAAAGAGTATTTTTCTTATATTTGTTAAAGTCTTGGTTGTGTAAATTTGAGCAGAACAGTTTCTGGGAGCTGCTGGGTCTCCCCTTGCTCTCTCCGGTACCCTCAAATCCAACACTGGAAATATTCCCAATCCTGGAAAGCTCTCAAGGGTCAAAGGGTTGAACTCAGTAAGAAAATGAGTTAGTAACTTGCTGTACCCGTGTTCCTATTGTGAAACCCAGCCTCCGTCCCGCAGTTTTACTTGACGCAGCCTTTTCCACCCCAGTGAGATGGGAAAGGGCTGCCCACACAGTGAGATAAGCTGCCTGGTGGGCCAGGGGCCAGGGTGGGCTTGCATGTGGGGCGGCAGCCTCTTGGCCTGCAGTGCTTAACATTACAAGGTCACGTTTTTAGCTTAGTAGGGCAAGAGCAAGTTGCTGCCTCCTGTGATGAAGACACCTCCCAGCATGTAAGAGTGAGGAAGGGCTTTAAAGGGAAGGTGAAATGAAGAACTCAGCATTAAATAAAAGAGTAAAATACCACAAAAATACATGATATGGGGAGAAGAGAAGGGGGAAGATAGTGAAACAGTTTTTTCCTCAATTAACTGATTAGCAAGCAGTGAAAAGCAGCTAAAAAAGCAACAGTGGCATGCAACCAAGATATTTTTGGCTTCTTTTGAAAAGAAACAGCGAAAAATAAAATGAGCAGCATAAAATAAAACCATTTGAAGCTGGGAATACTGTAATTACACTGAGGCTGCTGCTGCACTGATCCAGACCAGAATCAGGTTTTTTCTCCATTAGGTTCCCTTGTATTTGAAACCGCCCCTTTAATCAGCTTGTTCCCTGAAAGCCCCCACTCCCCTGCGCTCTGTATTCCCTGGAGTATCTCAACTGGCTCCTGTCAGTCAAGCTGACCTGCCATAAAGCCAGAGGACATAGCTCTCCATTTCCATGACTAGCTCTGGAAACGCCAGATCCTGAAGTGATCGCCGCCAACCATTGCTGTCCCCCAGTAGCGTATTTACAGCCTTGCACACTCATCCACCCATCCGTGACACAAGTACAAAACACCCTCTCTGGTCTGCTTTGCCATAGGGGCAAAAGCATATTTAAATTACAAGGCAGCATCTGTTCAAGCCTGTAAGTATCCAGTTTCTACACCTCCCAGCATTTCCAGTGATAATCCCTGTTGCTTTTTTTTTTTTTTAGTACTGTTGATTTCATTCGTCTGCTGCACCCCAGCTTTTAACAGAACTGATATTTCAGAAATTGTTTGCCTTCTTTCAAGAAAAAATTATAGTGGCTTAGTACCAGTCAGATGCTGAACTGACTGATGTACCTGTACAGAGAAATATTTAGTTAAATGGGGCTATGTCTATTTACACAAGTAGATCTAATTCTTTATCTCTTACTGACCCTTTAGGCTTTCTCTTCCCATATTCCTCCCTTCCTGAGACCATTCATTTACAAAAACTGCTTCATTCTTAGACTGCCTCTCTCTCCACCGCTCTTGCCTTTCCCAACACTACTCCACCGAGTGTCAGTGTTACTAACAGGCTCCATTGACACAGCCTCCAGAAATCCCTGCCTCCAAAATCATTTCTGCTTCACACTTCCCTCAGGCCAAAGCATCCACTCCAAAAGTTACTATGACTGAGAATATAACCTTGTGCTCTCTTACTAACCCTGAAATGTGCTTATTCAACTTCTCTGTGGGAGGTTTTCTCAGTAAGATAAAGGTGGTGTATCTTCTAGAGAGATTTAAATTTGATGGGGAAGGGTTTTTTTTCCCCCTTAGGAAAAGCAAATAGGCCAGAGTTCATTTACAGTAATTTTATAACATATATCATATTCTATTCAGGGAGGATAAATAGACAATGGTCTGCTTTAGGCGTTGCTAAAATGCCTAAGAGTTTGTTTATGTGAAAACATGGTTTGTGAACCAGGAAACTCGTCTTTGCCTTGGACCTGGCAGCAGGAGAGAAGCGCTGCCTGCAGCAGTGTCCAGCCAAGAGGTGGGACTGAGGAGCGGTGTGCGGCTGTCAACTCTGCCCGGTACTTTGCCAGGGGTTTTTTTTGAGCAACACCGTTTAAAAATTTGGCAACTCCTTGGTTAACAACCATTATTTGCAAGGTGTAAAAGAAATTGGCTTTGCATAGGAAGCGCTGGGATTAATTGCATGGCCTGGGTGCAGCATGTATCGTTTATGTTTTTTGAGGGTGAAGATGTTTTGAGTCAGAGGTTCTGCCAGGGCGCCGCAGGGGCCGGGGGCTCCCCGGGGCCTGCATTGGCAGGGGCTGACAGGGGGCCAGGACAGGCCAGTCCTGGCTGCCAGATCCCGTCCCCCCACCCCAAGGGAGCAGGGCCCGGGGAGCTGGGGTAGCCCCAGCCTGGGAGGCATCAGGCACCAGCATGGGGCCAGGGCTGGGTCCAGGGCCGGGGCTGGGGTCGGTGAGGGTAACTGGGGTCAGAAATTTCATTCTTAGTATGTGCAAAATCCCTGAGAAGTCTGAATTGCCTCACTAGCTCATTGCAGCTGCTGGGCACATAGGAATTGAACTAAGCATTTCCTCATTTTCTCATTGCAGATCTCTGATGCTCTGAAACAAGATTCTCATCAGCGACAATCTTTCACCTTTCTCACCGCTAGGACCCAAAATGCTCAGCATGGGCATGCAGATGTGCCGGTCCCTCGTTCCAAAATAACCTGGTGAGGACAACGCACAGGTTCATAGTCTTTCCAACCTGAATCAGAACTTGACCCTTTACCTCCCATATTCAGACTTCAAGAAAGTCTTTCTCCTGCTTTCGGTTGGAAAAAAATCATACTTTGTCACTACCTTCATTAATATTTGTACAGACTATAACTGTGGTTAACAGGCTGTGATGAAATATGGATTCAAATTTCTGCTTTGAACTGAGTGGAGTACAGAGTCAAACCCAGAGCTTTCAAGTCCTGTGAGTGCTTTAAGTAGCTAAAAAATATTCTAAGTTGCTGCACTCTCTTCAAAGTATTTCTTACGCCTTCAATGTGACTTCAAGTTACTGGTAACTATAATGTGCACTTTCTGCAGAGTTATTTCATTATATAGTAGATATCTAAGCTATTTAAGTATATAGCTGTATATTACATACTGTGTGAAAGGGATAAAGAAAGTTCTGGTCTATAAGCCAGACAGCTGTAGTGGGCACATCTGAGAGAGGATAGGAGGGGTTGGCACTTTGATAAGCGTGAGCTCCTTGGAAAGAGCTGCCATGGCTTCTGCCAAGTGCTGTTCTTGGAGGTGTGTGGAAAAGACAGCAGCCACACGCAATGCCTGAGGTAGCTGATACCGTGTGCTTGGGCTCCCAGAAGGCCCTTGACAGTCCTTCACTAAGTGCCTTTAAGCAGCCATTGAGTAAGCTCGAAGGCCTTGCAATGAGCTTCACTGTGTGCATTAAGGCTGGAGCACTGAGGTGGCTGAGATTGCGGATGCTGCTGAGTTACTCAAGGTAATAAAGATGAGGGCAGAGTGAAAAACTGCAGAAAATCCTCCTGAAACCAATGACAGGGAAGTACAATGGCAGATGAAATTCAAAGTGTAGACACCTGTAAAGTGTCTCGTACAGACAAAAATAATCCCAGCTTCACACAAAAAAATAATCTTTGACCTGACTGTCACCACTTATGGGTGAAATCTTGGGATTATGACAGCTAGTTCTGACTAAACATTGCTTCGATGCTTGGTGTCAAAAATGCCACTGCCAAAGGTGTCAAAAAGCAAATTATTAATATTAGGGGATGTATGGAAACAAAGCAGGCATTGTTATGGCAGTGTCGAAATCCACAATATAAATATGGAACTGTGTGCTGTTCTAGACCCCTCATCTCCAAAAGGGTATATTAAAAACTGGAAAAGGTTCACAGAAGGGCAGCAAGTATGAGAGGTATGGCCATAGGAGGAGAGGATGCACAGCTGCTCCACTGCAGTAAGCGACTGATTTGGGGGATGCAATAGAAGTGGACAAGCTGCCAGGTGGCCAGGAGAGGATGGATGTTCACTATTCCTTTTATTGAAATGCAAGAGCCAAGGGCCATCAAATAAAGTCAGAAGGCGGCAGTTTCAAAACAAAGAAAAGGTGATTCTGCACATGATAGGTAGCAGACATGGAACTTGGGGAGGAAGCTGAATGTATGCAAGGGAAGACTGGAAAAAAACATGGGAAAGAAATCCACTGAGAGTTACTACATAGCCAACCCACATGAGGCTCAGGAAATAGTTGAGGCTATAGTTGGAGGCTAAGAGAGTGTTAAGGCAGGAAGTACCATATATGCGTCCCTTGCATTACTCTTTCCTAGGTGTCCACTTGCAGGAACAGTTGCAGAAAGGATAAGGTGCAAGACTGAGCACTGATCCAAATCATAAATCCAAATCCAGTTTAATTCTATTTATGTCTATGTAAAATCAATACATACTGAATAAATGCTTGAATATAAATTCCTGTTGGGCTTTCACAAATGGATGGTTTGGCTGGTTATTCCAGCTCTTTTTGTGTGGAGTTCTCAAATTTGGCTTATGAGCTCAACACATATGTTAATGATTTCAACAGAGTTGTGAAGGTAAAAAGACAAATAAGTGCTTTGGTCAGGGGGCTGGCTTTTCAATTGAAGAAATGTTCTGAAAGACAGATAGAAAACAATTTGTTAAAATCAGGCATCTCTAAAACTAATTAAAAGCCTTAGTACTCTAGGCAGATAGGAGCTTTAGCGTATAACTATTATAAGATGAAAACGCATTTAAACTGCTGCAGTATAAGATTCTGACTTCTTCTCAGCACAATGCAGTAACTTCAGATGCTGCAAACCTATGACTTCTCTGATTCTGCCTCCTTGCAAACATGACATCCACAGACAACATCTACATGAGCGAGTCACTCTGGGTGACAAGCAGACCAACCTACTGGAGCAGTGGCATTGAGGCCCCTGTACCTATACAATATGCAGTACAGTAGTTTTACTTTGGATTAAATACAGCACAGGCTCCACAATGAAATGTATCTGTGTGTAGGGTCTGATGCAGTCCAAATGACTAACCTCTGGTTTGGACCCTTGTACCTCCATTTGGATGTAGCGTGTGTTTGGCATGCACTCGGAGCTCACTTTCTGGTTTCGTTTCCTCTGACAGGAGTTGAGTTCATGCACATCAAACTGCCCTGTGATCCGAACCAATGTGTGGGAAGGGAGGATGACTGGGGACTTTGCCTCAAAATCATACTGCTACTGTAAACCAAACTCATATTGAAAATGCAGCCTTCAATTCCTATTCCAATTTCATGTGAGTGAAAGGAAAGTGTTAATAGTTTCTCAGCTTGGTTCCTTGAGATTTTATTATGAGCAGAAGTTCTGCAAGAGAAAGGAAAGGAGGTCTGTGCTCATCACCTGGATGTAAAAGGTCAAATCACCAGCTGACAGACCCTAAAAGGAGAGTTAATGGAGTTATATAATGAGTGAGCTGAGCCAATAACCACTCATCTTACCTGGCTTCTGAACTGGCTTTATGATGGGAACACAATTTTAATCCATCTCATTCTGAAAGATCTGAAAATTTGTACGTTCTCACTGAGGATAATACTAGTTGTCAAATTTGTAATGAATTAAAAGTAACAGGATTTCACAGATTAAGAACATTTGCATTTTTCCCATTCAAATGCCCAATTATCTATCATCTATGCTGAAAAATTCAACAGGCCATTGAACTTAAAACCTCTTGTGTTAGAAACAGAATCAGAGACCTGTCTTCACTAGTATTAGCAAAGTGCTTTAAGGCATATCAGAAAAGGGGAGTAGCAATAGAAGCATATAGGAAGATGAGAGATCACCAACATGTAAGTCTTCTTTCTTAAACTCAGATCAGTGCACAGTGATTATTTTCTTTTCTAAATGCATGGGCACAGCTGTTTTGCTTATACGGATTACGCTTCAGGGGCTGAGTATTGCACTCATACAACTGTCATTCAATTCAATAGTTTATATGCATAATTCTGCAAAATAGCTAGTAAGATTAAGAGAATGAATTAAAAAAAAAACCACCCAAATACCCACTGGAATAAGCAGGATGTTTACCATATGAACACTTTAATAGCTGACTTGATTTTTCCGAAGTAGAACATTTCTATTACAGGAATTTAACCCATGGAAGTACATAATCAGCTCTTTCACCTTATAGTTGCTGAAAGAATGATTTGCTTAAGAAGATTAGTCCTTTTATAGTGCTCAATAGAAGTACTGACAAATGAGCCTAAAATGATTATAGAGGAACTCTGTTAACACCATCTTCTGGTCCTTTTTTTTTAAACAGCCTGCCTTTCAGTAAAAAATCTTTTAATCTGACCTTTTATGTTTTTTCAAATCATGTATCAACTTTTAGTATTTCATGTATTGAAATCTCATATGTGATGCTGATGCCGTTAGAAATGGTTTTCAGGACCATTTTGAGTCACATGGAAGAAGACCACAGTAGTCTGTGAAAATAAAGCTTCAGTGCTTCAGTGCTAATTTCTTCTGGTCAATGTAACTGCATGCAGCTTCCTGTCTGCACTATAGCACTTTACCATTTCAGTGGTGACAGGACAACTCTTCTTGAGCTGTGCTGTGCCAAAATGATTGGGGTTAAAAATAATTCTCCAGAAGAAGGGTATTTATAAGGGCAGGTGGAATACAGAAGAGGTGATACTGAAAAGCAAAGACAGGAACAAAGCAGTCTCAGATGGGGTAGTGGCAAGGAAATGGACTTTAAATCATTTTGGATACATACCTTATCCTGAGGTGTAAACACTGTAATAGATCACGCTCTGTAGCTATTGTTTGCATGACAGTCTATTTTCCCATATAAAAGCTAAGGGTCAAATTCTGAATTACTTATATGGACTTACAGAATAATCCTCTTATTTAAGGCAGTGAATTATCTGGACCCTTCAGTGGTACACAGTTTTATACCAGCACTGAAAGCATGGGAATTATATTTTTCCACAAGTTGCATAAATAAACTGTTTATCAGCCTTGGGAGATTTATCTTGCTCAATTGTTAGCAAGAACTGAAAGACTGAGGTCATAAACAAAACTCAATTTATATTATTAATTCTCTCTCAGTAAAATCGAGTAGACTTTTCCAGTTTACTTTCAAGTCATACTGCCATCTACAGATTGAATAAACCCTTGCAATACTCAGTTTAAGGCCATAGGCCGAAATTAGACTAGAGACCTCAGGAGGGAACCTCCTGCTCAAAGCAGGGTCATCCCTGAGGTCAAACCATGTTGCTCAGGGCCTTATTCAGCTAAGACTTGAAAACCTTCAAAGACGGAGACTGCACAACCTCCCTGGGCAACCTGTTCTAATGCCTGACTGTCCTCATGTGGAAAAAGTATTTCCTTACAGTCTGAATCGCTCGTTTCAATTTATGCCCATTGTCTCTTGTTGTCCTGCTATGCACCACTGAGAAGAGCCTGGCTCCATCTTTTTGATAACTTCCCCATAGGTACTAGCATTCCGCTAATGAATCTCCCTGAAGCTGCCTCTTTTCCAGGCTGAACAAGCCCCAGTCCCTCAGCCTCTCCCCCAGAGCAAGTGCTCCAGCCCTCAAGCAGCTTGGTGGCCCTCTGCTCCAATGCTCCTTGCATTGATCCCTTGCTCCAGTTTATTGATGCCTTTCTTGCACCAGGGGACCAAAATCAGATGCAATAGCTAGACACTAACAGGTGCTGAGAAATAAGGGATAATTACATCCAGCGATCTTCTGGCTGTGCTCCTGCTAATACAGCCCAGGACGCTGTGGGCCTTCCTCCCTACCAGGGCCCACTGCTGGCCCACGCTCAGCTTGCTGCCCCCAGGGCCTCCAGGGCCTTTTCCACAGAGCTGCTCCCCAACCATCTGTCCCCAGGTGGTGCTGCTGCAGTGGGCCCTTCCCTCCCAGGGGCAACACTGTGCTTTTCTCGTTGAATTTCATAAGGTTCCTGTTGGCCCATTCCTCCAGCGTGTCTAGGTCCCTGTGGATGGCAGCCCTGCCCTTCCATGTATCAACTCTTTCCCCCCAGTTTGGTATCACTTGCAAACTCAACAAGAGTGCACCCCATTCCCTCCTTCAGGTCACTGACAACCTTAAACAGGACAAGGGCCCAGGGCAGATCCCCAGTGCTCTGCTTGTTACCACGTACGGTATGACCCATTAACCACTCTCTGAGCCCAATCATCCAACCACTTTTTTACCCATCTGTTTATCTATCCACCCAGACCATAACATCCTAACCTGGATACAAGAATATTGTCAGAGGCAGTGTCAAAAGCCTTGCTAAAGTTGAGGTAAATGACATTCACTGCTCTCACGTCATCCACAAATCTGCTCATTTTATTATAGAAAGCAATTAGGCTAGTTTATCATCCATTTCTTCCCTGAAATACATAATTAGCAATTTATTTTTTCAATTTAAAAAATACATAAATGGTTCTTCCAGGGATGACTCCACCAAAAATTCTTCACCACCATAAGGCTTTACAGTAACAGGAACAGAGTCTGCACCCAGTAAATAGTAAAACAAATTTGTTTTTTATTTTAAAATGCTTTTGCAATCATGTTAATTGCATACCCACATCTGGTCTTGAGGAGCTGACTGGAATAGGCACTAACTAAAAGCCATGCACTAATTAATCCTGAAACTGTTAGCAGTAACTTAAGTTGTAGGCTTTATCAAGTACCCTATAGGATGTGCCCATAGTACAACTTGCGTCCAAGTGTCCATAGGATGACTTGTCACTGTTGACTCAGGATAATGAAAACACAATAGATCCAGTGAACTTCAGTACAGTGACATTTCATTTGGATACCTGTACATTGTAATCTTGTGACATAACTGTTGGTTTTTTGCTCTTGAACAGTATTAAGTACGAACCAGCTTTTAAGAAATGATAATAAAAGAAAGGATACGTTTGTTTGCTGCAAACATTTTTCCAGGCTTTAACCTGGTGAGTCAGATGGCTATGCAAATATGAAATTCATGTTTGCAACCCATGGTTAAGCTTTATTAAGCCAGCCTGACATTACATGTAGTTTTGCAAAGTTTACTCCAGTGCATCCAAGACACATTTAGTTTGGAACTTTTTTGAATTAGGATCTTGGGTCTTTTTTTTCCTATCAGTTTGAATCTCAGTCTTACTAATTTTCCCTACTTCTGGCTTGAAACTGTGATTCTCTCTCATTTTGTTGGCATTGTATATAAAACATCATCATCAGTATAATATTCCTGTAATGTTTCATTAATTGGAATCTTAAAAGTCACATTTCATTATTTCTCTCAGACAAACAGTTGCATAACACGAAGGATCAAGGTCAAATGATATATGAAGAGATACTTTTGATTCATTCAGGTGGTTGTCTTCAATTCTGAGTCCTTTTTCACTGCCTTCCAAAAAATATGACAGATTTTGAACATTTTTCAAAATGGGTCTGTAGCATCCAGGTATATTCAGCTGTAATGGAGACACTCTGAATTTGCACATTTGCAGCTCATCCTTAGAAAGCCTTTCATGGTACCATTGCCCAACTTTATTACTAGGATACTTGATACTGTGTCCCACCATTGGAAGAACCACCTTCAGAGAAGAAAAAAAAAAGAAACATGTTTGCAATAAAGCCCACCAGTGTCCCTTTAAATAAATGTGATCACAATTTTAAACGTGTTTAATTCTTGTGTTTTAGGGCCTGAAATAGCAGCTTCTCTTGCACACTATAAAACAAAGCAGTGCAAGGCAGGTATCTTGGATGTAATTTAAATGAAAAGTACAAAAAATAATCAATATACCAGGACTCCAGTAACAAATCAGAAATATACTAACATGAATTTGCTTGCTTGTTGGGAAAGAAACAGAGCAAAAAAACACTGAATTGCCTTTGTAAGACTTCACAACACACTCTAAACTTTCAAAAATTAGAATATCAACTATTCCTGAATGTTTTTTCCAGAAGTAGACTGAAAAAGTTTTATAGGAATCTAGATTCAGCTTTAAGACAAATATTGCCCACGTACTGAAAAATGACAGTGTACTTATTTCCAATACAAAGTAAATAATCTTTTGTTCTGTTTGTTATGAGAGTGGGGATTAGTTCACATGTGTGTTTACTTTAATGTGCATTCTGGCAAGAAATAAGACTGCACCAGTTAATTTAATCACATTATTTTTAAAACAAAATATTTTAATCAAATAAAGAGATCAATATCTCAGAATTTTTCATACAGACAACTTACTTGGTGTATAGAATATTTGTTAGCTGACTCTTCTGAAGCAGTGACTATGTGAACCTGACAGAGATTTAAGAAGGTGTTAAAAAAAGCCACTTTTATAAAACATATAAATTATATTTTGAATCATGTACTGTACTCCCCAAATGTCCTTTTAAATAAAGGATTCTAAGGTTATTTGACTGTTACAAAGACAAATAATCTATTTCAACTACCAAAAACAATGGAGATGCTTAATATGAAATAACCAATTTACTGGTAAATGGCCTTCCATTAAATATTTACTGATGTTAGCTACTGTTAATTAGCAAACTATCACTCCAGATTCATATTCTTGGCCATTTGAAGTTAACTGTGCCAATTCAATTTCATGCTACATCAGTGAAAGAAAAAACACTAATAAAAATGTCTTATGTTAAATAAGAATGTATCTATATTAAACTCAATAGTTTAGTACTAAATGTGATAGTTCTGCTTTTCATTGGATTTGATCTATTTGTTTTTTTACATTTATTTACTCAAAATTTTTTGTGAAGCAAAATCACACTGAAAACAGAAACCACTGTTTACAGGAACTGGAAGGTTATTCAGTAACCTTTTAAGTGCTCTTGCTTTCAGAAATATTTATGAGACATTCACTCAAAAGAATCTGGGATACATTCTGCCTATAAACACAGCTGTTTACTCTCCAGTAAAACAGTGCAAAATTCTACACTTTACCTGTGCAAAATTCTATACTTTACCTGATGAGCAGGAGAAAGATAACTGCTCACAAGGTAAAAAAAAAAAGCAGTGTTAACTCTCAGAGAAGAGATGGTTTCAGCCTGTGACCAGCACACTCTGCTGGCTGTTGTTCATTTCGCTTGCCTGTAGCTCCACGCACAGCATCCAGACTGTGCTATGGGAAAGAAGCAGCATTCCCCTGCCCTTTGCTATAGCGGACGCGGAACCTTCCCAGGAGGAATGCTGTATTTTTCAAACAGTTGCTAACAGTTTAGGTTCATCGTCAATCTGTTCTAATTGACTGAGTATGAGAGTCTGAATCTGTGCTAAACATTCTGCCATGTTCCTTCCCCTCCCATGAATAAAATGAACGGTCAGAACAGATAAGAGCTGTTAATATATATCTAGCATATATGCCTATTTGTGGTAAATCAACAAGAGCTACATCATTTTTTTCACCTTTGTCACAAATAGTAATTATTATAATGAATGAATCAAAATAAAAGTATTAGAATATCTGTCTGACCTACGCTAATGTATTAAAATGCATTAAGTTAACTTGTACAAGAACTATTTTGTAAAGACTCACTTTGTCATTCATGGAAAAGTTTTCATCGTTTTTCTCAGAGAGGACTAGATCACCCTCAACAACTTTTGAACTGTAAGTCTTCAGCCTATATGATGCTGCTTCATTCCAAATTTTACTGCAATATGCATGGACATAGAATATGCGCATGGAATGAGGAATGTTGAGCCACCCTTTGGTACAGCCTTCATGGTTTACACCATAGCGATTCAAAGCACGTAGCATCATCTTCTCTCTCACTTTAAACTCTGGCAGCATTGCAAGCGTGCCCTTTGCATCTTCTGATATAAACAAAAATAACCATATGAGCAATCACTAATTTTCCAAATGTTACCTGTCAGGAAAAAATACACTTAAGAAGATGAAATAATTAGGCAGGAAAAAATGGTATCAGTCTAATCTCTTTATGCTGACTTTTAGGTTATTAATCCCTTTCCTTCAGTGTGTTATGTCAGACAAATGTCATCTTATATGCCTATCAACATATTCCCATAAATTCTATTCTCTGTAATTCACACAGTATATATTAAACTAGCTGTCATTCAGTTATTTAGTCTAAGAAGTCTGCAGTTTCTTAGAAACACAGTGCATTACTCCTACTGCTTTTTTAGATCATGTAACTGAAAGTAAAAAACAAGTTATAAAAGAACTTGAAGCCTCTATTTGATATCATTTGAGAACAAGTGTTTTATAAGGGGTAAACAAATTTCTTTATTTTCCAGGTAGAAATTGCACTGGCCACTGGGAAGTCTGAGCCTCCACCTAAGTGAAAATATATTTAATCAGATTTGTACTGCAAATATATTATATAGAAGTTATATATTAAAAAGTTATGTTTTACATATTTTTCCTTCATAATTTTTCTCATTAAGAGTAGGTATCTGAAGCAGCCATTTGTGTAGCCTTTTATTTCTTGTTTTCAGGAAAAGGCAAGCAGCATTTCCAGAGTCCATAACAATTTCTTTTCATGCGTCATACAGCAATGTACAGCACAGAATGATTCATCTTATCTCTTCTGTGAAATGAAATGTATCTGTTTCCCTTGAAGCCATACATTGTAGCTGTTCTGTCAACGTACAGTGATAAGCAGGCTCACAGATGTAGGAGATTTGAAAGGAACAAATATATTCAAAGTCAAGAGCAATTCCAAGATTTTTAGCTTTGGAGGGAACACTAAGTTGAATGACAGCAACAATAAATATGACAAATAGCATTTTATTCAGAAGGCACACTTTTGTCCTTGGCATATTTCATTGGACTTACTTCAAGATAGAAAGAAGGTAGGTCACAAGAAAGCATAGAAGAAGATACAGAATTAAATAAAACATAAAAGCAAAGTCCAAAGGTGTAAAAACAGGAGCTAAGATTTTTATAGAAATCTCAGAAAATTAGATGCCCAAACATGATTGGGACTGAATATAAGCTGGGTGTCTCATTTCTGTATTCTTCTTTTTAATTACAGAAGAGAAGTTTATATTCCAAAAGCAAACAGACAGAATGAGGCTAAAATCACTTTGTGAAAATTATATTAATCTCTTTCATCATGAAGATGTAAAGCCTTTGATTCTGTACCATCTCGCACCTGAAATATGTTATTTTCCACTATTTTGCACACTTAAGGCTTGATCCTCATTTCACTTTTAAAAGTGTAACTCTACTGAGTTCAATGGAATAGCTGTAACTGGTACAAAGCAGTAGCTAAACAAAAAGAACTTCTCTGTGCAGCAATGCCATAGTCCCCCCCCACAATACCCACCCTGAATAAATATACAGGAAATTTAAAATTGGACATACCAGTTTGAAGAAAGTATCTTTTTGCCTTGTTTACAGGGTCATCAGTATCCTCAGGTGTGAAGAATAACTTCACAGCTTCCACCTTTAAGCATCAACAATTTATATTTTTTTCATTTGAACATAAGTTTTATAAAACAGAAAATCACACATCTCCTTTTGTGTTATCATATTCTGCAACCTCTCAAAATTTGATCAGTTCTTTAAAGACTAAACCAAACACTCCCTTTCACAGAAGATGGCATGGACAGCAAATCACTGTGGCTGTGTTTCTTCTCAAATTAAAGAAAGGTTTATAGTTACACAGACAGTACAAAAAGGCTTTCAGAGCCCTACAAAGAATCAGTCACTTTTCTTTAGAGTCTAGTTAGAACTCCTCCACTTTGCAATGCCATCATGCTACTCTGAGTAGAAATGTCCTGTCCCCTTCTTTCCCTCCAGCGTGTTTCATGCAGGATTTAGACTGATTGCTTTCCACAGTCTCCCACGCAGGGGCAACAATCTTTTTTTTTTTTTAATACTGATCTGTATTAGGTTAGATGATACTGCAACAGAAAAAACACTATATTAGCCTTCATTGCTTGCACCACCAGTGCAGCCACACAGTGCTCTAGCGTGTACACCAACCTATCTGTGACTCTTTCTGTTGATCAGTTTTATTAATTTTTTATTGATTAATTGCTTAGTATTGGACTGTGCACGAGAAGCACATATTTGTGCACTTTTAATATAAGTAATAGTTTCTACAAGTTTTAAATTAAAATGTAACTGAATTAAGACTAGAGATTTAAGTTATTACTCTGCAAGGACTGACACATGGTGTCAACCGCTAACATATCAGAATTCAAAATGTCAGATACATCAACAGTTACTTTTGTGCGTTGCCCTCCAACCTCGATTCTTCTTGTATTTGGAGGAATAGTTTTTCTGACTTTTCTCAGAATCAGAACAAGAAGAGAAAGGGGAGAATACTCCAGTATTCATTTGACTCTGTGGGGCCTGATTGTTTTAAACCTGTGCCAAATACTATACCATACACATTGCAAAGTATATGACTCTTATCTTAGGAATTACTACTAAACAAATAAATTCTTAGCTTACACTTTCTCAGAATTAAGATTTAGGGTAAGTGGCTAAGGAATAATGAAAAACAGCAATTTTCTCTATATAGCAGATAATTTATTGTGGTATTGAAAAAGCAAATCCTTTCATATGATCTTATGTAATATCTTGTGGCATTTTTAGGGAGAAATGTATATAGAACCCCAGCAGGATAAAAGGGTTACAAGTTAGGAGACATTCAAGACCATCAATAAAAACTGTACAAAGATTGCCTCATATTAGTGTTCAAGCTTTATACTGAATGGAGCCACTTTCCTGAGAAGTGACATGATGGCAATAACAATTGGACACCAATTATAGACAGAAAGATCGCTTCCTGAACTAAAATTGCATCTACTGTTGCAAAAACTATTTTTTGTTCTAGCATTAAGATTTTGATGCTTGGGTTGCTGTCAAAATTGGTCTGGTAATTACTTCCAGCATACATACGTGAAATTGTTCACTGGGATGGTCCACTCCAGAACTAGACTCAGATATTACAACAGTAATGTGAAATGAAGTTGCCAGTAACTACTTAAATTACAAGATGAAAATACCATTTTTTCATTCAGTAAAGCCAATCCTATTTGATCCGTCTGAACATTTTGTCCCTGTCCAAATCGTTGAGGTCCGTAGTAATTTACAAAACCTTTTGTCTATAATTAGAAAGAATAAATATGTTAAAAGCATCAAAGTACCAGTTATTAATAAGAAAACTAAGCACACAACATACATACAGCTACACTTACATTCAAGATGCATACAAAGTGTTTTTAATCAGAAATAGTACAAAAGAAAACCATAACTCATGATCATTACGATACGTTAGCACCTAATTTTCACTGATTTCAGTACATTATACTAAATTGTTCTTTGCTACCGTTAAGGATCTGGATGGTTTCCCCAGCCCAAAACAGCCAGGAAACATCTAAAAAGAGAATGAAGTTCTATTCTCTTTATTTTCAAGAAAAATGAGTAAATGAAACTAAATCATTCCTATGTAAATAATTATCTGTATTGTAAATACGACTACGGGTTAAGTCAAAGTAACCGAGCTTTTTCTATGTGCCAAATTCTGAAATTTTTACTCAAGCAAATGTAGCATAACACAGACAAAAAAACATAATAACTGCTGTTGGACACCTTTTCTTAAAAACACTCATTCTTTTTCATTTGGGATCATTTGCATGATTGTTACAATAGTGAAGACCAAGAGTAAACACTTCTTGATAATTAGGATTTTAAGTCTCCCAATAGGATTTTGGTCACATGTGGGCAGTAAAATCACAGCCACATGACCCAATGAGAACACCATTTTTTGGTAAATAATAAATATGCATGGAGCTGCCAAGCTCAAAAAACATAAGGAATTTGTTGTGGAAATGGTTAATCCGTTCAAATTATATAACCTTGCTCTGAACTTCCTTAGAATTCACATGCCATTTTGTTTTTGTGGAAGATGAAAAATTCTTATTTTGGATTAACATACATGCTGTATCTATCATTCGTCATCTGACCAGAGGTTAAATCTAATAAAGCAAGACACAAGATCAAAGGAATTGGTGTTCATTTTCCTAACAATAAAACAAAAAAAACAGTCAGAAATAGAAGAGAGAGAAAAACATCGAAACAGCAGTTAAATGTTTTTTTTCAATCATAAAATGAATTTTCAGCAATTTTCTATACTACATTTCATGTATTTATCTTTTGCATACTGGATATTCTTCATTCAAGTCTTTACTTCTGGATTAATCTTCTTAAAGTAACCTGTATTATGGTTATTACTTAGAAAGAAAGAGCAAGATAACTGCTGCTGTACAAAATACAAAGTTTTTCCTTTCCATGATTTTCTTCTACTTTTCCCCAAAATTTTAGAGTGCCTGATGATGGGTTTTTCTTCAGAGACTATGGATAACAGCAATCAAAATCCACTGAATTTCAGGGGAACTTTTTTCTCTGTTGCTGGCATTTCACAAGTATTTATGCTATGAAAATATACATTTTTTCACATGAAACAACCATGCATTTTCTTCATGTGACCAACAAAGGCAACCAGCTGACATATATAACTGTATTTTTTCACCCTATCATTTGCCAAGAAAAGTGAAACACACCACTTTGGTTGTCCTTAGGTCTGTGGAATGATAGCTCATATATCCATACTCATTTTGCTACCAAAGTTCCCATCTGTCATGCTGTACAGTTCTGGGGTCTGAAGTCCATAACATAGAATAAATTCACTACAGACCCTCTTTGGAAGGAAACTTTGCTCTTGGTCCCTTGGATAATGCAGGAAAGCCATAAAATAGTAAAAAGCATCAAAAGCAAGTGAAATATTGCCATTATTGTGCCATTATAAGCATTTTCTTAAAAAGAACTTTTTTTTTATAGCACAGAATTACAATCCTATTCATTATTGACAACCACAAGGATTTTTTACCTCAACTTTTTCTATTGCTTCACATATTCTCTCTTTCAAATCTGCAGAAGAGTCGTGACTGTGATGTTTCAGATCTCTCACAACTATATCAAAGTGATTTCCTTTCAGATGACCAAGTCTGAGGTGCTGGCATGTTGAATGTATGTTGTGTATTCTTATTCCCTTTTTTTCCATTCTACTTCCGATTTCTTTCAGCCTGCATAAATAATTGGGAGAAATTATGTACTATCCTCTACTAAAAAAATACAACTTCTAATAAATATCTTCATTTTTGCACTAGAATTATAAGCACTTAAAACTTTTCAAAAGAAAATTAAAATGGACCATTATGAGAAAATCAAATCAAATGCACTTACAGAGTTTTTCATTTTTTTCATAATATGAAATCCTATATTATCTGGGACAGTATTCTTCCAACTCATGACCACGTGGCCAACTTTACAATTTCTTTAATACCATCCACTAGTCGGAAACAAGAAGGAACCTACGCTACATGACCCAACAGGTTTCCACATACTGTCAAAATATTAGTAGTAGTCCACACTGGTAGTCCACAGACAACAGTTTAAGACCTTTATACAGAGACAAAGATACGAAACTAAAGTAAATTATTACAAATGTACTTTTGACAGATTTGCTCATAAATATCCACTTCTATTGTACTACATTTTAGAAACATGAGATTAAGTAAAGAAGAGATCACTGAAATTGAGGGCAGAAAATACGTTCTAAACAACGTGTCCACAATACAAGACACACCTTTCCATTCCCTGTTTTTGCCACACTGTACACAGTTCAGTGGGTAAAAAAACATACATTAAGTTCTGCAGTAGTAACAAAAAATGGCTGGAATCAAAACCATAGCTTATTTCTTCCTGCCTCTACCAACTTTAACTTTCCAGTGGTTTTTAGTCTGGGCAACAAAAAAGTATACTTTGCAAATAAAGGAAGGTAGAATGTATGTTTTTAGGATTTGATACTAGCATAAATATATATCAATAGTAAAATCCCTTTGCAAATTGGGCTGAAAAGTGTATTGCTCAAGCAATAATTAGCAAAACTTTGCATCAATGCTTCCATGTTTAAACAAAATAGTTAAATGCTTCTGAGCCACTAGTATCTCAGGATAAAAATAAAGTTGCATTTCACAAAATTATTAAAATATTGCTTAGAATGCAGTATCTTACACAAAAAGTTTCCCTTGATTTGAATGACTATTACTTACACATAAGAACAAAGAGATTAAGTGGATACTTTAAAGGGCAAATATTTGAAGTCAGCTGTGTTTCCAATTACAAGCATGTGCAAGCATACCCAAGGAGAATCAATGCTCTGAGTTTGTTTTTATAAGGCTGTCCAAGAAAGAGTAATTGTGCTTTGTAGACTGCTAGAGCACAAACATTAATTTTTTAATGAAAAACAGATTTTCAGGACTGAACAATAAATTATTTGTTTTTCAATAAAAAATTAAAAAAATGTATTTGCTTGCCCTGACAACGTCCAACCAATTGTTTCATTCCAATACCTGCCAAGCTACAGGATATAAGCACAAATGAAGCAAACATTTAAAAAGTATTATTTCTGGACTATAACTGATATTTTAAGTACTAGTAGACTCTTATCTTTCCACAATTAATACACTAACTTGCTGGAAAAGAGATGATTTAGATACCAATCCTGCATACACTCATTTCCAGATATTGTTTACTACATGTCACCTTACAAAAGTCAATGAGATCTCAAGAATTTGTAGTCTGGCCCTTAAACAAGGATGTCCTTGATGCGACAAGAGGGAAAGGAGAACGCATTTCTGAATCCATGGGGCTCTCGGTTCCGAGCACAAGTCGCTACAGTTAACTACAGAGTTTCAGTGCTCTAATGATATATATGTGATATATATATGTCATATATATATATATTTATATATATATATAAAATATATATAGAGAGATATCATATTTATATAAAATCATAATTTCATACTTCTGTTATTGAAAATGGATTCTCTTTCCTTGAAGAGCACTTTTTAAGTTCATTAGTTATTCCCTTCTGAGGGATTACAAAAATTTTTGTCACCACAGCACACTACAAGTGCACCACATTGCAGCATTTGTTTCATGCTGCTGTGTTGGTCCTGCTCAGAGGAGGCAAGATAACAGAAGAGCAATTCTGTCCTCCATTTTACATCCACCTCATCTCTTAATGTTAGTCAACTAGGCTATGTAGGAAAAAGTCTGCCTGAGTTAAAATCATGGTTTCTTTTCTCTTGGGCTCCCTCCTAGTACTTGGCTGCTGGAATGCAGCAGAACTTTCTTCATATAAGTACTTGAGAATACGCTACGTACAGCTTAGAGGGATCAATAACCTGTCCTCTCTATCTGTAGCAGGTAGGAGAACTTGTTGTTTTGTGAAAAAATCCAAAACTGAAGAGAAACCACGAGTTGAAACCCTGGTGCATGTAGACCATGTATCTATTTTGCGATCTCTTTTGAAGTGAGAGGTAGCAGCATGTTTTTCAACATCTTTAAAGAATAGTGACTATACAAGTCACCTCTTGAGGTAACATGCAGCTCTTTTCTTTCAAACAGAACAGTCAAACAGTGAGTTCAAATAGTGGATGGTTCCTCCCAGTCAATTCCGACTCAGAAGGATTAAGATTTTGAGGTAAGCAGAAAGTGGATGCTGCTCGGACAGACATGTCAGTTACAGGCTCCTCAGCCTTCCCACCTCCCTATTAACTAACTCATTTTGATCAGCGTTATGAATGAGCAATATATTCTACCAAACTGTGTATCTCTGATACTGTACCCTTATCATTTAGTCCATCAGAAAGGAAAGAGAACCTCTCCAAAACATAACGGCAAGACTCTTCCTCAAATTCCCACGCTAAGGGACTTCAGTACTAAACTGTATATACTCCAAGCCCCAAAACTATCAAATGACAGAACAGCCATTGCTGCTGTGCTCTAGTATGGGAGGAGGGAAGACACTGTAATAAGAACATTCCAGTAGATCCTACTACACTGATATTTATTAACATGTAAAACATATGTCCTACACTGAATACTCCCAGATTTTTAGTACCTCTCTGGAGACACCTTCTTCACAACCATAGGTTGGTAAGTAATAGCCTTCTTATCTTTGATGCCAGTGTAACTGAAGTCTGAAGCAAGGATGCCAAGCTCAGAAGCCAAGAAGCCGATTGCTTCTAGTGTTTCCAGATTTTCTTTCTGAAGGGTGAAAGCTGAAACAATCATCTCAGAATTATTAGGAATCTACACTTCTAAATCATACAGGTGCTCTGTCCTGACTGAGGGGCAGGGTTTTTCCTTCAAATTGTAAGAGAATGGAAACTGCAAAGAAACTGTGTCATCCCACCCTGTTTCCTTCTCACCCCCCAAAAGTAAAGGAAATGGGACTTCTTCAGTACTGAAAAACAAAGAGACAATAAACAAAACTCTTACAGCAACCAAAAACCACAGCTGGCTTTAAAAACAGTACTTGATAAAATGCAACACAATCCTACAATTTAAGTAATGTGTCAACTTAATGCTAGAAACATTCTGTATATCAGAAATGAACCACTTTAAGAAATGAGATCATAAATCAGATTTGACCTTACCAACCTGTCCAACATCTAAATGCATCTTTTAAAATCCTCCAGTTACTTTCAAGGGAGAATGACCACACACAGAATAACACAGAGCAAGTGGTACAGCTAAAGGAACTGCAGCCATTCCCACTGAACAGTTTATGTAAATCACTGGAGTAACTCGATTCACCTACCTCATGTTTATTTTCCAGTGATGTAACTTCACTGAATTAACAAATGGTTTATTTTGGCATAAACAATCAGTGAATCAGGCCTGTGTATCATAGAAAAATGATTCCGAGGCTCAGACTTACAAAAGAACATCATAACACTTGACACTTTCATTAAAAACCTGATATTTACCTGTGTAAAGATCTTGGTTTTCCTGAAGACCACCAGTAGGCCTTTTTCTGGACCATCTTTTTTCTCTAAATCTTACTGTTATTGACATATTTGGCTGATTGTTGACATTTGTCACAGTGAAAGACTTTGTTTCTAAGAGTTTTCCAAATTTTCTGCTGATAAAGTGGTGAACTACTTTTCTGTGCTCTTTGTTTCCATCAGGCTCAAAAGAAAATGTAGAATTTTCCAGCTTTGCATCTAAAAATTTAAAGAAATCATTTGCTTCCTTTTCAGTCACTAACTGACAGAGTTCTCTGTAATCAGCGTTTTCTTTTACAATCATTTCACTGTCTTTTGTAACAGTGACTAAAAAGGGGAATTCCTGTCTAATGGTACTGTGTAAATCAGCTCGATTTTTCTTGTCCAGTATAGGTCCCAGGGAGAATTCACGAGTGCTGGCACCGGAATTACTTCCTGAGGTCCATGCAGCCTTCAGCTCATAAGCAAATTTTTTAAGCAGTTCACTCACGAGCTTGCCTAACAAGGAATCCAATACATTGGCTTCCTCGGGGCTACAGTTCAGGTCAGGTTCATTCTCACAGTGTTTTTTGTTAAGGGATGTAAAGCAGTCTCCTCCTGCCGGGGCTGGGTCGGTCTCGGGAGGGCTCGGTACAGCACCACGACTGTCACGGCTGGCACACCGAGCAGGAGGCTCTGCTCTCAGCTTTTTGGGCGGCTGCGGACACAGACTACTCTGCTCTAACGGCGCTTCGCGGATTTTCTGAAGAGATTCAGCCCGGCTATCCCTAAGCATGTGCTCGGGCACCTCGATTTCTGTCACTATGAAGTCGCTTGGTGAGTTTTTTATCGTGCCACAGAAGCCAAGGTGATCAGTCACGTAACTGAAAGAATGAAGCATGGCTGCTCTGCGCCCTGCCAGAAATCATTCGACCTGGAAGAAAAAAAGAAAAAAAAAAAGAAAAAGAGAGAGACTATCGATTACTAAGGAAAACGCTGCTGAAGGGCACTCGGGGTGGGGCAGTAGGACCGCGCGCCCCGCTGCCGTTACGGGATGCGTTAACGGCCCCGCCGCCCCCCGCCCAGCCCGGCCCGGTCCGGCCCGGCCGCCACCACCCGCCCTGCCCACGGCGGGGGGTCCGCGGGGGCCGCCGCGGCGCCGCGCGTACAGTCCGTACCAACTTCACGAGGCAAAACAGAAAGGAGACCCCCCCCCCGGCTCGGCCAGTCGTGGGACGCTCCACAGGAGGCGGGCCGCGCGCCTGGCAGCCTATAGGAAAGCCGCGCTGGGGGAGGAGGAGGGGCACTTTCGGTTTCTCCTCACGGAGCAGCCGTTCTCCGTCGGGGGTGTCGCGGGGAGGTTGGTGTCGTCAGCGATTGCGTCACTCCCTCTTAGAGGGAAGCGGTGCATCGGGAAGGTCTGAAGTTGAGGGCGGGGGCGCGGGGCCGGGGGCACCGAGGCTCCGAGGCGGCGAGAGTCGAGGTGCTTCGGGCGGGGGGCGCCATGTTGCGACGCGCAGGGCCCGGTGCCGCGGGGGGAGGAGGGGAGTCGGGCCCAGCCGTTGGTCTCGGGGCGGGAGGGGGGAGGGGAAGGGACGGGGGGCCGTTACGGCCCGGGACGGCCCCCCCGTCCCTTCCCCTCCCCCCTCCCGCCCCAGGCCAAGGGCAGGGCTAGGGCCCGGCTTAACGGCTGGCGGTTGTTTTGGTTGAGCCCGTCCAGTAAAAAGTCTTAAACTTTCTTCGCTGGTAACACAAGCCCAAACGATCCCGTTACTGAAAAGATTCACTGTGTTTCTCAGGGCCGGAAGATGAGCAAGTCGGTAACGACCTCAACGTACGTTCGTTGCCTTAGCTATGGACTGATGAGGCGGCTGGCAGATTTCATCGATCCGCAAGAAGGTTGGAAGAAGTTGGCCGGAGATATAACCAACCCTTCTGGCGAAAGCAGATACAACCAAATGCATATAAGGTCTTATGTGGAAGTCATGTAATGTAACCTTACTTATTAACTGTTTAATGTAAATATCACTGTCTTCTTATTATAACTTCTTGCCATTTGTTTGCCTGTAAGTACTTTTAAGGCTGACCTTACAGCACTGTTTCCTTAGGGAGCTCAAGATAATTAATTCTTATTGTGCTGTAGTTCAGTTTTCAGACAAGCCATAGCCAGATAAAATTGGCCAAGGAAATTAGAATTAATTAGAGCCCTGGAAATAAATATTTTTAGTAATAGAGCATTGACTGGGTAACTTTCTGTACCAGTGGCTTAAAGACACTGATTTCACTGTGCGCTTCTAGACAAGAACAGCAAAGACAGATAACTGGGCCATAACTTCTGATCCTCACAAGACACTTTTTCCAAAAAAAAAAATAATATATATATATATTCTCTCAGAAATATGGGGAGCCTGAGGCCAGAAATTAACGTGTAATTGAAACATAATATGGCAGCATTTTATTAACTTCTTGATGCTTGAAGACTGTTGAATCTTCAAGCTGTTTTAAAGGTTATGTGACTTGAACTATGTATTGTCTTGGATTTACAGCCTTTCTTGTGATCTTAGCATTAGGTTTTCATTTGCTTTCGTTTTATATCATTTCTAGAATAATAATGAATCCATCAGAATAAGAGATCTCAATTTCTTCTTAATTCTTGTCTTTAACTGTTCAAAATGAAGTGTGAAGGCCAAAGAGGAGAAAAACAAACATTTTCTATTTGCTCTTACACTTGTGCTCTGTCATATGTTAGTCCCATATGCAGATGTACTGTGTTCTAGACAAAATGTTGAAGCCATATCAATGTTGATGATGAAGCCAAAAGTTGATGCATATTTTACCCGAGTTTAAATCTCTGTTTTTTTACCTGCATTTTCTGAAAGTCTGCGAATATTTGTACTGTACAATTCAGTACATTCTCATTTTTTAAGTTTCTTTTCATTTGCCATTAATCTCTTTTCCTACTTTGTTTCTCCAGGTCACTTTTTAAAAAAGTATGTTTTAATTTATTCTTTCAGGAGATTTGAGGCATTTGTACAAATGGGAAAGAGCCCCACCTGTGAATTACTCTATGACTGGGGAACAACGAACTGTACAGTTGGTGATCTTGTGGATCTGCTGATTAGGAATCAGTTCCTAGCACCAGCAAGCCTTTTGCTTCCAGGTTAGTGCTACCCATGTATACTTTGTGTATACTGTGTTTTCAGTTTTCTAAGATGCTAAACAGCTTCATAGTAACTTGAAAATCAGAAAGTATTAGCTCAAAATAACCAAAGTGGCTATATTTTCCATTATGTATAATAAATTTAATAACAGTTTTATAGAAATTGCTTAGTGTGTTCCAAGTTTAAATAGAGTTCTACAATTTACACATGCATGCAGAATATAACATTTCATGAAGCTTATATGTTTCCTAATCTGAATAAACGTTGGCATTAATGTTATGTTTGGTTGTTTTGTTTTGTTTTTTTTGATTCCTAATATAGTTAACGCTTTTTAAAATTCCATTTTCAGAAGCTGTAAGGATGGCAGAAGAAGTTACATTACCTCTTTCTTCACAGGAAACCTTGCCTATACATGAGAAACAACTGCCTGTACAGGAAAAACAAGTGGCATCTGTAATGCCGGTTTTAGCTCAGGATACTGAGAAGCAACTTTCAGCTCCTTCCTACTTAAGTCAAGAGAATAGCAGCTCACAGTCTAGTAACACAGGTAGGCATAGAGTTTTGTAAAATTAAAGTACAGTCTCTTTTGCTGACCTATCCTTAACCCCATGTGAAATAAATATTAAGAATGTATTAGAGCAACAAGTATTTTGCTATCACTGTGCATCCATGTATAGAGCATCTTGTTTTTGTTCATGTTGTTCTGTGTGACTACGAATGTGGCCAGTGGTAATAGAGATCAGAAAGTAAGGTGTACCTTGCCACTAAGAAGGCTACTGTGATGAAATACTTGAGTATTAATTAAAATGTAGTTTATTTTGTGCTGCACACAATCCTGTTGCCTTTTTTCAGTACTGATTTTGTGGACTGTATAGCATCAAGTGCTTTAAAACTGTATCTTACGTATGAGGAGTGACTAAGAAGCCTGGAGAAAAGATGACTGAAGGGAGATGCTAACTCCAGAACCTTCTAATACCATTACAAGCATAGAGTGGTGAATAGAAATAGACCATTCACCGTCTACTGTGATACAGGAATTAGGCAATGTCAAATTAAGCTTGCAGGTAGCAGATTCAAAAAAAAAAAAAAAAAAAAAAAAAAGAAGGAAAGGGGGGAGAGGTGATTCTTCATGGAATTTATTTCACGCCAAAGTACTCTGTGGTTGCTAAAAGGCTATATGAACTCATGATGGAGGTGGGCAAGCTTCTGATGGATTCCTCCTCCATAGTCTGCTAAATAGAGAAGCATCATTTTTGACTTAAAAGTGCTTGGATCAAATGGTTGGAGGTTAGGAAAGCATTCTAGGAAAGTATATGCTTGGTCTATTCTTACCTTCCTAGAGCTCCACTTTTTGGTTGCAGCCATAAACACAATAAGAGCTAGATATATTTTTACATTTGACCCAGTGTGGCTGTCCCTGTGATTGGCTGCATATTAAATTTCAGTTACCTCAAATGACAGAAAATTACAATCAGAAGGCTGCTACACAGCTAGTTGTGAAGATGATTTCTCCTAGCTAAATGTAATTTACCTACTTTTCATTTTCTCTGATACCTTCATTATGAATCTGGAAGTGAGGCTCCACTGTGTCAGTGTTTGTGTGGTGACAAATTTTTGGTTTAATAGAACTGAAGCAGAGGGAGAATCTGTTTGATGCAGTTGTTCCAAAAGATGAAAACATACTTCTGTGGTAAATGGTAAATATGTCTTTTAGATCTCCACAGTTTTTGGTTTCATGACTTGGAAAGTGTTACAAATAATTTTGATACACGACCAGAATCAGCTGGAGGTAATAAACTGGGAGAAGGTGGCTTTGGAGTTGTGTTCAAAGGCTACATCAATGGCAGAAACGTGGCTGTCAAGAAACTTGCTGCTGTGAGTTGTCCTGGATGTATACCTTTTTTTTTTTTATTTATTTTTAAGGAGTGCATGCCTTATAGTATAGACTTGTTTATCTATGGAAGGTGTTGAATGCTACACTTCAAAAAGTGTCACCATTTTAAACTTTAGTTAGATTGAGAACCTTGTGCTGTAGTTCCATGAATAGTGTGAGCTGGCACAGTCACCAAAGATGAAGTGTTGCCCGCTCTGTAGTTCTCCTTTGTGTGGCCCAGGCAGTCATCTGGAAGAGCAAAATGCTTCCCCAGCACAGCCCTCCCCCCCGCCAATGCACAAGAAATGGCAGGTGGGAAGTGGCACTAGGGAGATTTCCCACTTATGTCCTCGTTGATACATTCAGATGAGTGATTCACAAGCTGGATATATATTGTCATAGGAGTTTAGTCTTCGTAGTAGATGTTTTGTGTGAATGATTACTTTTTGTAACTAGTAAGTGCTATTAGTAAGTAACAGCAATTAAAAAACCCACTAAGTTAGTGACTCCGCTGACACTGGATCAGTTTGTCCAATGAGTTCAGTAAAAACTATGGTAAGCAATTAAGTAGCTGTTATATTTAACTAATTGAAAGTAAGGCTTACAATTCAGATTTTTTTTTTTTTTGATGAACAATCTTGCATTTTAATATGGCTGGCAATATTCATGTCAAATCTTTTTTTTTTTTTTGTAGGTGGTTGATGTTAGTGTTCAAGATTTGAAACAGCAATTTGATCAAGAAATAAAAATGATGGCAAAGTGAGTACAGTGTCATACAACGTCATTATAGCTTTTTCTGGGAATCTAAGTTGGCAGATTTAGCATGTTTACTAGCATGGTTTCTTATTTTTGTCTTTCTGGCATAGGTTAAAATTTTCATACTAAGTGAGAATGTTTCATATAAAGTGTGATTGTATTTTGTTCATGTTAATGCACCTGTGCAAATACCTGGTTGGTAACTGTATGCAGCAGGGCTGCAACTTGGAACTTGGGGTTCAAGTTCCTTGTGCTTTGCTTTTCCTCAAATGCTGGGAGTGTTGCACAGCATATTTGATGAGAGGTTTTGTTGCCATAGGTGTCAGCATGAGAATCTAGTAGAACTGCTGGGTTTCTCAAGTGATGGCGCTCAGCCATGTTTGGTTTATGAATACATGCCCAATGGTTCATTGCTGGACAGACTGGCTTGTCTGGTAAGTAAAATCTTTTCTAGTTTCTGGACATCTTGTTTTGTTAGGGTAAAGATATCTATGTAATTATCTGTGGAAAAAGTAATCAACTATAGTAGCCAAACAAGGTTTAACTTCTGTATTCTAGAAGGAAGACCAATATGATAAAAGGTTTTCTTCCAATAGCATTTTATATTTATATAAAATATTAATATTTATTATTCTATACAAGTGTTTGAGACCCAATGTTACTTAGTCAAAGCAGGCTAACTATATAATATGGTGTACCAGTACCGGAAGCGATACTGGAACTTGGTCTTACTCTGCCTGTATGGTGCGGAGCAATGGGTGCTGCAGTATATTGTTCCCGGTTTTGGCATTGGCTTGTTCTCTGCTAGCTCTTGAGGTTCTGCAGCAAAAATGTGCTTTCTTTTCACTGCCCTTGTGATACCAGTTATAACATGATGATCAGAGTCTGTATATTTGTTTCTGTAGTGCCTAAATGACTAAACACTAAACAAATGTGAAATACTTCTTTTGTGATAGTATTTTGTGTAAGTAAAATATTTTCTTTTGATTTAATCAAATGATGTATTTTTTAGCCTTGGCCTTTAAGTAATAAATTGCCTTTGTTTTGATAGAGGCAACTCAGTGTATGGGGGACAAACTGTCACTTGGCACAGTGATACCAACAGTAAGCCAGACTTAACCTAGTAGATGAGTGTCCATGTTAGCCTGTTGAAGGAATTCAGAAAATGTTTTATACTAAGTAAGTGAAATTTATGAGGTTGTAATCTGATGAACATTTTGGACTGGTGCTACTTGCACACCATACGCCCCCCAAAAATGTGTTTTTGCCTTTTTCTGTGCTGATCTACCTCTTACCCTGGCACAAGTAGAAGTTGCAGAGAGAGATGGATTAGGGAACTGATCAGGCTGAAAAAATACTCAGAAACCTTTCATTTTCAGCTGAAGAGATTTCTTCTGTAAGGCAGCACAAATACTTCATGTATTTTTGCCTGGATAGATTAAGAAATGTATACTGTTAGTCTTTTACATGACTTACTGAAAGCAGCAAAAGATAGCAGGCAAGAGTTAAACTGTGCAAGGAAGACAAAGGACTGTCCAAATTAGTTTGTTTTAATTTAAAAAAAAAAAAAAAAAAAGGCAAGTCCTAATTTTTTGTTCATAAGCTATTTAGGAAGTCAAGAAAATGCCGGGGCTTATTGATTACATATTGCCTCTGCTGAAGTGCTTGAGGTCCAAAACCTATTTCTTGATATTAGATCTTGACTTGAGATATGCAGTTGTTTTTTTGATGCTGAGATGTTCCCTCAGCACTGAGGAAATGACTACAGGTGTTTAAAATTCAAGAGGTATGTCAATTTATAACTGACATTAATTGGCGACAAGTGGAATGAGGAAAGATATAACAGTGTTGTAACTGATACTCTCTTGGCTTCTGTTTTCAATATCATCTGTTTTTAAAACAAAAACTGTCCGCAATCTTTTTGTTTTTTTTTTTTTTTTTCCTCAAGATGAGTTAAACCTTTTTTTCTTGAATTGTTGAAACCAGTTTTTTACAGCCACTGGTTTGTTCAGTGAACCACAATATTTTCTGTTTTGATATCCAGAAGGTATCAGAAGTTATGTGAGTGCTGAATGTCCTGGTTTGTATTTTTCACTAAGTTTCAGTTGTTATCAAGGTGTCTTTATTTCTGAACAGAATAGACTTTTGAAAAGCAGGCAGCTATCTGCCTACATCTTTAATTGCCTCAAAGTCTGGCCTAATGTGCTTTTACATATATATATTATATGTATATGTATTTGATAAATTTTTCACCTTTGTACTTCCCCTTCTCCCCTCTCATTAAAGGATGGCACTCCACCAATTCCTTGGAATACAAGATGTAAAATTGCTCAAGGTACAGCAAATGGCATCAACTTTTTGCATGAAAATAATCATATTCACCGAGATATTAAAAGGTAACAGCTGCTGACTATCCCTGTACAATTTTTTCTGGTAAAGTCATTTTAGAGAAAACAGACTGAAATAATCACTACTTCAGCCAAGGGCACAATCTCTTCTGCAAGTGATGCCCATCATCATAATCTTGCCTGTGCCCCAAGGACATCACCAATACACAGTTCTAAAGATAATTATGAAGTTGTTGTGACCTGCCACTATCAAATAGTTACTTGAGGACTGTGAGGACACCCTGAAATTCTGTTCTTTTGCAGCTGCTTCTAACAGAAAAGCTCCTGCTAGAGAACATTGTGACTTTATTAATGGGGAATTTTTAACTTAAAAATCCATCTTGTTTTTTTTCTTTTGCTAGAACATTTCTTCTGAATGTCTCCTTGATTTACTATTATTTATTATAAAGACATTAAACTGACTTGAGTCAGGTTTATGAAGTTCAGGACTCTTCAGGATTACTGTATGTTCACTTGTTTGTTGCAACAGAAATGTTTCTAGGGATATCAGAGCTCAGAACAAGGGTTAGTTTGTTTGTTTGTTTGTTTTGTATGTCTCCTCTTCTCCCTCCCTCCACCCCCACCCCAGTAGCAGTTTGATTCTTTTTGAAATACCAAATCAGTCCAAAGGTTTAAAGAAGTGCTCAGATGCCATATTTCTCCTGTAGGTTAAGAAGGAGCATAACCGACTGATTTGATGTTATGAATGAATATTTAAATAGCTTTCTGGCTTCTGGAACTCCACTAAATATCTATATCACTTAGGTTTTGTGATGTTCCAGCACGTCAGGAAAGACAAGATGATTTTTGCTTCAGGTCTCGTAAAATGTGCTTGCTGCTTTGAGAGTTCGTGTTTCTTCTTCTTCCTTTCCTGCTTAAGCCTCTGGACAACTGACTGGAAGGAAAGTCTTTTTTACCTTACACTATTTACCCTTCTTACTGCTGTGAGTTGATCATATTACAATATTGCTTTTTTTTCTTCTTTTGCTTGGATTCTGTTTTGCAGCCTCTTGCACTGTGAAAGTTCAGTGAGTATGTATGACCAGTACTATTCACAGTGCTGCCACTCCTGTGGAAAACTTAGATGAAGAAACATCTAAGTAGGTTTACTTCATTCTTCGTTTGTCTCTACATATGACATGTAGAGACAATTGGTAACCATGCTGGCACTAGAACAGCTGTTGTGGAGGTTAGAGACATTTCATTTTCAGAAATGACTGAATTGGTGTTTTCAGAATTGTCCATAATTTTTTGCTTGTTTATACCCAGGAGATAGTTGATTTATCTTTGAAAGCCTAACAATTGCAGTAAAACTTGCTTCTGTTGTGCTCTTTGTGGTGTATCAAAATGTGAGCTCTCTTTTGGGCTCGTCTCTTCAAGTTGAAAAGCTAAGATTTCTGAGTTATGATGATGTACCAGTTTCCTGTAGGAGTTGAGCTTGAAATATGAGACCAGTTGGTGGATAGTTCCTTGATTAGTGTTTGGCCTTTTGCAATGATCATATATTTAACACTTTTTACAGCAGTTCTAATAGATCTTTTCATAACTTACAGCTGTGCTAATTTTGTTTAGAAGGTTTGGTGAACAGGAAGGAGAAGCTAGGAATAAAAGTTTGTAATAAGCATTGCATGTTGTAGTTGGCTATGTGGTTTGCTTATGGTTCCAGTAAAAGGGTCAGAAAATGACAAAGATCACATAAGTTTTAAGTCAAGTGATTTTAATATGGTTCCCAGGGCTTCAAGTTAAAAACAGTAGTAGGATTTAGGTTGTAATTCATCACATTTCAGTATTTTATAAACATATACCTTCTTTTACGTGAGCCCAATTCTTCAGGTTTTCTGAGAGCAGCAAAAACTGTAGATGAAGTGGAAACGCAGCAAATAAAATTATTCCAGCCTTAATATGTATTCTGTTTCTCTTTCAAGTGAGGAATAAGAGTATTCATTTGGTATGTGAACTTGTAACGGTTGACTTTGTACAGGATAATAGGTACAAAACCTGCTTTTATTGGTTCTGGGTAAAGATTTAGACAGGTAAAAATTCTGTTGTGATCCAATACCAGTTTATCAAAACAAAATATTGTATATTATCCTTCTTAAAGGAAGAGTATTCAAATCCAAAACATAGGGGTTGCATAACTGGCATTTTATAAGAATTCTTTGTATTTGTATATTTTGTTTGGGTTTTTTTTACATGCACAAGAAAAACTGTGTGTGAATCTGTCTTCCAGGCAGACAGTATTTGATTTATTTAGAGCAATTTATTTTGAAATTGAGCAATTTCCAACAAAGTTGGTTCTTGTATTTCTTGTTGTGCAAAAAAGTATCTTAAATTTCAAGAAATAATCAAAGTAACACTTTGCATTTGATTGCTAAAGAACTGTTAGTCTGTTAGAAAACCTAGTTACTGTACTGTTTTGGAGAACAACTTTTTGTTTGTTTTCTTCCCTTCTCAGTGCAAATATCTTATTAACCGATACTTACATGCCCAAAATTTCTGACTTTGGACTTGCAAGAGCATCTGTAACATTCACACGAACCATCATGACTGACAGAATTGTTGGAACCGCAGCCTATATGGCACCTGAAGCTCTGCGGGGTGAAATAACACCTAAGTCTGATATCTTCAGTTTTGGAGTAGTAAGTAGAATGTGGGAAACAGTATATGACTTCATTTTGTAAATGATAAAAACATACAAAATCAAGAATATCTGAAATTAAACAAGCCACTCTGATCTATCATTTTCATTTTGCACACCTTCCTCCCCTTCCTCCCCTCCCTTCCTCCCATAATGTGCTCTTAGGATAGCATTTCTAAACTTTTTTTGATTGGCTTTTAAAGCATTTGAATATGTCAATTAAAACTTGACTTTGTATCTGCTAGGACTTACTACCATTCTGGTAAAGTATGAATTTGTGTATGAAAGACTAGGGTAAAATAACATGCTAAGTTTTGGCTAAGTGTAGTTTGAAGTAATATGGAACATTGTTTCTTTTTGAACAGTATTACACATAAATGTAACTCAGGTTGAAAACTTTTTTTAGGAGAATGATGATCCAAAATTGAGTGTTTTGATTATATTACATCAGCAGATGGATGCTGTCCATGTGGGATTTGCCTTAAAGCTGAGCACAGTGCTTATGCAATCAAAAAAGACATCTCCTTAATATTTAGGAGAACAATGAACCCATTCTGAGTAGATCCAAGACCTTAACTGACACTGACCCTCTTCTTCATGGCATTTTGTTTCTAGGGGAAGTAGGGCAGGTAGTATATCTGAATACCTGGGAAATCCTTCCATCTTGCTTTGAAGCAACACAATGTAGGGCAAGGAAAAACTTGCTTTGAAATTCCCAGACCACACTGCTAATAAGTGATAATGAAAATAAAGGTAGGAACAACGGCAAAAAAAATCAATTGTATAGAGAGCACTGTCTTTGGAACACATTCTCACAGAATCTGTCTTTCTCCAAAGACTGAGGATCATGCTCCTTTTTTCAAATGCTATATAGGGTAAGGATTATTGTATACTTTTTCTTCTCTTCTGTTTCTCTTCTAGGTCTTACTAGAAATAATAACAGGTCTTCCACCAGTAGATGAAAACCGGGAGCCACAATTACTGGTATTTACTTTTTACTACACCCCCACTCCCCCACAGATTCCTTTATATGAAATCATAGGCAGTCAACAAGTTCTGAGACAATTCAGTTAGCAAGAAGGTGTACTTACTTAAAACAGGTCTTGTATCAGTATTTGTTTTAGAAATCAGCAGAAACTTTTATTTCTTCACTGGTAGAAGACTGTTCAGTCTTTGGTGTTTGTTTTATAGAGAAACCTCTCTTTCTGCAGATTTTGCTATTCCCTGCAAGCCAGATTTCTGTCATTTGTTTTTGGTTAGGTATTATCCTGCAGGATTATCTGTCTTTCTGATTATTCTAATTCTGGAGCTTCTTTATAACTCTTCCAGTCTGTATCTCTTCAATGTGATGACAAGACTATTTATGTTGATATCTTGACTCCAATGCTTCCTTATTGGAAGTATTCATTCCTATTGGGAATAACCTGCCTTATATATATGTTTGCCTTTTTTCACAGGCACCTTTTGTTCTTGGCATATTGTGTCTTGTAATCAGCTAATAAATTATGGTGTTTTTCAATATCCTGTCTCTTGAAGCTCAACTGCTTGCAATTTATAATAAAGGTTCTTTTTACTAATTCCAAAAATGCATGACTGTATACTTTGTACTACTACATTTAATTTCATTTCTGCTGTTCCACTCATCAAGTTCATCTTTCTAATATGATATTCTGATTCTCCCTGTTTTGATACTGTCTCTCCCTGTGATATTAAGCTTTGTCATTGTATTCCTGTTTTACCCATATACCTTACAGTTCCTCTCTCACCAGAATACTTTTAAAATATTCATCTCAGTTGGTTCTTTGTTTCTTGCCATTCCTATATCAGTTCTAATCTTTTTCAACTTTACTAATAATTTGCAAATACCTTGTTTTGCAAATACCTTAGGGAAGTTTGGGATGTAAGGTGGTGGTTGTTCTTTTTTCTTTCTTTTTGTAATTACTTTTCAATTAGTAATTCAGCCTACTAATTAGGAAACTAATGTCTTGGATCTTACTCTTTTGAGTTAAAAATCTTGAAAGCTTCCTTTTTGTTTAGTTTTTCGTTTAGTTTAAATTTTAATTCCTAATCACTTAATCCAAATTTTCCTGGAATAGTTTTTATAAAAGGCTTAGTTATTTAGTAAGTGTGAAATAGCATTGAGTTTTGGATTTTTTTGATCCATGGTGTGGGACAGTAGATCATGTTCTTCCACCGGTTTGAGAATACCTGTATACTATTAATAACACTTTTTTTTCCTCTAAGCTGTATCTTCTGGAGTGATGTAATACTTCATCCTATTTAGCTCTGTAATGCCCGTGGAAAACTCCGTCCCTGTCTAAATTCAGTCCTGAGTGTTATATTATTTAAGCAGGCTTTTTCAGATGTATAGGATTAAAAGCAGTATAAAGTATGATTTGATTGGGACAGTTTATCTTTGTAATGTACTTTTGGGAACATGTAGGGAATTGTCAAGGCAAGGAAGAGCCCTACGCAGATGATATGGCATCTTTAGCTTTGATCATTTTGGGGTAATTGAATGTTAGTTAAGCAATTTCAGACTGATGCACAGGGAAAGGCAGAAGGCCTGCCTCTACTTGCCAGCTGGCATTTCTCACTTCCTTTGCTATACTGACTTCTCTGAGGTGTTCCTCAAACAGTATTTGCAATTACAGATACTGCATTTCAAGTATGTGGAAGCTGGAGAGCTTCAGACTAACATATCGGATTTGAAAATTCAGTTCAGACCAGGAGCCTGCTTAGAATAGCCATAGCAGCCAGTTAGAAACTGAAGCCTCAAAATAAAGATGGAGAAGAATGCAGGATCTGTTTTGGGGAAGCTGCATTAGCCTGATCAGTTCCTCACTGCAGTAAATAGTTCTGTGGTGACGGAAAGCATTAGTTTCCAGAAAAAGGGCTTTACAAAGTCCACACAAAAAGGAAGGAGTCATTCACACTTAAGCTTGCATATTTGTGGATTTTTAAGTAAACATAGATACTTGGTTGGGCACACTTTTTTTTTTAATAAAAAGACACAATACTAAAACTGTTGAGCCTTGAACTGGGTGAAAATTATGACCATGTGATGCAGTTTAAAGAAAATTGCTTTACAATTTTGTGTAAACTGAGAAATAATGCTATTAAATTAAATAATACATATATATATAGTAAATATGTATAGTCCATTTATAGTCTCGGAGGCTGTTTTTGCAGATAATATTGCTCTAATTCTAATGCTGTTTCACAAAGAATTGTCATTCTTTGTCTAGAAGAATGGTTGAGAAAGAAAACAAAGAACATCCACAAGTATCTAAGGATTATATATTCCACACTAATATTTTGAAAACTTGCAATTTAAATTCTCTTGTAGTTAAGTATCAAAGATGAAATTGAAGACGAGGAAGCAACTATTGAGGATTATGTTGATGAAAAGATGAGTGACTGGGATGCTACTTCAGTTAACAGAGTGTATTCAATTGCTAATCAGTGTCTGAATGAAAAAAAAAATAGGAGGCCAGACATTAAGACGGTATGTAGCCTTTCACATTGAAGGGTTGTTTTTAGCCATTGCTCTTTTGGTGACAGTATCAGTTATTTGTATTGCCATCCGTTCTTTTGCAGGTCCAGCAGCATCTACAGAAGATAACAACTTGAAGTGTTTCTTCTGATACACAAATGTTTTCTAAATGGAGTAGAGACCAGCAGCAAATACAGACTTTCATTAGTATTTAGTGTGACATTATCAGCTTGTCTGCTTTCCAGACCTTCCTGGTCTGCATGTAAGGTGTGCTGTTGGCCTGTCACCATTGGGCTATTTTTATTAACAAATTAGCTTTTTCACATATCCTTGGCCAGTGGGTCCTCAGCATGAGAAAACTGAGAGCCTTTTTTGGATTAACGAATTGCATTCCTGGTACAGCTTCTCCACAGCTTTTTAAATGCATTTCCGTATTAGAATCTATTCGTCTTAGATCTCCAAGTATCAAGTATGTCTTCTGCAAAAGCATATAACAATAAGAGGCTGGGTTGTTTTTCTTCAAATCACTTTCTTGTGCAGATGGACTAGACCTTGTTTTACTAGAGACAAAAAACATTTAGTTGATGTAAATGGCACTCACATTCCTTTTTTGTGAGAAGACAGTAGTAGTATCCACTTAAAACAAACTTTTTTTGGTTAAAATTTTAACTTGCAAATCCAAATTAATGTGAGTGGACAGTATTTGTGAATGTGACAACTGTCTGGATTCAGACTTTATTTTTTAAAAAGTCTTCGCAGGATTTGTTTTATTCAGATAAATGCTGCAAAACATGTTTTAGGTTGTTCTTTGGTTTAGATGTTTTACAAGCAAAATAATTATATTGCAATGCAAATACAAAACTAGATACAGTTTTCTTCTAATGTACACTGTATGATGACAAACCATTTAATGTTTGTTCATAAACTCACTTGTTTAGGAGGAAGACTCTTAATTACTTTTAATATTCTTTTTATGCTTCAGTAGATTTCATATAGTATATTATAAATACAAATGGTTTCTTACATTGTAGGGGCCAGTATAATACTGTTAGGACCAATTCTGCATTCTCCTTAGTCAAGTAATTAAGTGCTTATCTTAAAATATATATGTATTTATTTATATAACAGCATGGAAAGTTTTCTAAAAGAGAAACTTTGACAGATGAAAGCAGACTAAAAAGGGAATGAAAGTGAATAATAAGATTCCAAATACTTTGGACTAAGTAGGTATGAGAATGCTACTTTTGTAAATATAGATGTTACTTTCATGTAAACCTTTTTTGCACCTCATGAATGCTTTTTTTCTTGACAGTTTAGGGGTAGGAAAATAGTCTTGTTTGAAACCCATGATTATCAAAGAACAAAGGAAACTGAAAAATGAGACTTGATCTGAGTGCATTCAGGGATGTATACATTTTTGTAAAAAGCATGTGATTTCTAACATTTGTATTTATATCATTAGAACTCTACCTGGCTATTAAATCATTCTGTATTGCCTTTTAAAATGATAGAATAATCTAAAAAAGGTATCCACCTGTACAACTTCAGTTTTATTGAGCACAAATTTGGAAAAGCCGTTAACACAAAACCTGGCATTATTGTTGCTGATGTTTATTTCTGTTAATAAAATTTTGGCATTGGAAACAGTCATTTTATGTTGCTTGTGCTTCCAACAATAGCATTGGGTTAGACTCACTGCATGGGATAGAGCTATACAGAAATGAATGTGGCCTTGCAAAGAACGTAGCTGTTCTAAAACAATCAGAATAAAATCCCTGTATTAAGGTCATGGTTTAGTTTTAAACATCTCCTCCAGGTGTCCATCCTGAAGATGACTTATTAAAGTATCTCTGCTCTTTACTATCCCTGCAGCTAGCATACATCCGTATTGCTGTTCTGAAGCATTTGCTGTAGTAACTCCCCAGTCAGTGTTGAAACAAGAAGAAGTATTTCTGTTCACATCTAATATGGTAGAGTAAGTTTGTTCATGTGCTAGAAGTGATGTTTTAAGCATTGGGAAAATCTTAGCTGCACGTGTGTGAATTTCTGTTCTTCTGCCATAGTGAACTATTTAGCTGTCACTTGGACCTCTGCTGTCTGTCCCCACCCAAATTGTGACACGAACTTTCCTCACTCACTGAAAATGAAGCATGGTAGCTACCATTTCCTTTAATAAGTCATGTGGGTATGTCTCCTTTATTCATCCACCTTATTCTAGTCTCTTACCAGTATCAACAGTCAAAGAGATGTTTATCCTTGAAAACTCTTATGCTGCAGGAATGCTATTTAGTGTGTGGTTGTAGTAAAGCTGTTTTGTCTTTAAGGAGTAAAGATGCTTTTAGCTAAAGAAACTTTGGTAAAAGCTTTGAGATTTTTCAATAATTTCTCTTGCTATCATCAGTCTAGTGAGGAATGAAAATGTGAAGTGTACCTAGCTAGTTACCTTAGAACACTACTTCTTTTAAAAATGCAAGTTGCAAGAAGGAAAGGTTTGTGGGGTTTTCTCCCCAGAGATTTTTTTTCAAGGCCTTCACATGGTATTCCTAGCACCTATAGCTATTGCCTGGGGCTAAGAGTTGCTGACTTGGGCTTCACTTATTCCTTGCAGAAACATTAAACCATTCTAGTATGCAGCTTGTACCTTGCAGGATCCATACCTCTTTGCAGTAATTACTACAGTAAGATTTTCAGGACACCAGTCAGGAACTTCTTTAGTCATTCAAGTTCTTTGTGTGTAAAGGGATAATCTAGTTCTACAAAACTGGAGCTTAGAGAAAAGGTGGAGGTTTGGGCTAAAGATGCTCTCAAGGATAGAGTTTAAGGCCTAATATTGTTGCTGTAGATTCTGTCTTGGAGGGGAAGGAGGTAGGAAGCATCTCCCTAAGTGAAAGATCCAAACCTTTTGCATGTTAAGGATCCAGAAAACTGTAACTTACAGCAATTTATGAAATACGAATGAAAAAGAGCAAGTGAGGTACTGCTAATTCAGCTGAGAGTCTAGAAAGTAGCAGCAGGATAAAAGCAAATCCTAAAGGAAAAAAAGACCTTCTTAACTCACTAGAAACTGAGCCAAAGAAAATCTGTTAAGAAAGCCTCTTACAGAGGGCAATAATTCTACCATTGGCTCTGGCAGAACACAACAGACTGGCTGTAGTGAGCCAGAGCTGAGGGCTGCATGGTCCTCGTGTTTGGGACATAAGCCAGAAGTGGCTGCCGAGGAAAGAGCACAAGAACAGAGCAAGTATGTAGTGCTACTCCATGGAGTTTACTGGCTTGCTACAGCTTGCAGCTCATTGACTTTTTGAGAGAGATGTGACGTCTTCATATGTATTAAGCCTCTGTTGACTATTCCATCAATTTGTCCAGTTGCTTTTTGAGTCCATGCACACCTATCAGTCATAGTATTCATCTTCTTGCTATAAATGTGAAGAATTGCATCATCTTTATTTTGAGCTGGCCAGCTGAGTTTTATTTAATACTCCATTCACTGAAAGGCAAACAAATCAACTTCTGTTCACATTCCTGATTATACATAGACAACTAGCATGCATCCCTCCTCCTACCTCTCTTACCCTTTACTACAGGAGCAGCTTGCTTTCTGTATGGCATTTTGCATTAAAATCAATCATCCTCTTAAATCACAGTTCAAAACGGCAGATTTCCCTCTCTTAACTAACTTCAAAATTGCCATATCACACATATCTCCATGAGGGCAGGGGTGTTAGCAGGACAGTTAAAGGAGAAGCCAAGCTACTACAAGTTATTTTCATTTTGAATTTTGAGAGGAATAGAAAGACTACAGAGTTAATGAAGCATCATCATTTGAACAGTTTAATTATATTAACTCATGCTGAGCAAATACCATAGCAGATGATAGTAATTCAGTAGTTCTAAACAACTTCTTCAATGCCTACACAGCACTTTAAAAGGACAGCAGCACTTTTTGAAGCAGTTAATTTTTGAAAGCAAAAAAAAGAAAAAAAAGCACTTGCTTGGATTCTGCTATAGAGCCCTCACTGCTGCTTCCACAAAGCATCTGGAAAGTAGCCGCTTCTTGTAGGGTGCAAACTGATTTTCTCCAGTATCAAAAGCCAGGAATTTTGTTTGTCAGCCTCTCTTCTTCCCTGTAATCACTTTTTCTATATTGCTTTCTAATCCTGCAGTAGCTGTCAGTTACTTACACACAATGATGCTAGGATGTGTATTTTGGTAGCCTGTATTTAACAAAATCCAGACAACACCACACTAAAGCTTCACTCTTTATTTATAAAGTAAATTACAAAATGGATAATGAAGTAAACTTTTATTTTAGCATCTGAAGGTGGCTAAAGTTCAATACATAGATACCATAATCAAAAGTTTCCTTTATCAATGTGTTTATACAAATAATAGAGCAATTATTACCTTAGCTAGTTTTACAAAACCTCCAATAGGAGTTGTTCTTGTTGTAAAAGATCCAATTTTCCCTACTTTAGTCCTTTGTAACCTAAACATTTCAAAAATAATTACCTGTTTGTCATTTTCATTAATGACTACTAAATAGCTTGAGAGTTAACTGCAAGCAGCTGCATTGCTTTGGAGCTTTGTGAAGACCAACAACAACTTAGAACCGACACTTTCAATTATTAAATGACCAGAGGCAGTTCAAGGAACAACTTTTAATAATGCCCTTACTTTGTGCTGGCTCCGAACATTCATTAACAGTGAGCATATGTAGTATTACGTGAGGCAGCTACATAGATGTAAACATGACAGATCTTCAAAAAGATCAGATGCTGCTTATTGCTTTGTCAGGAGAATAGCTGCAAGCGGCCCGAAGGCACGGTCAGCGCTGTGAGGCTCCACCCGGTTTGAGACCAGGCTGTTGCAGCAGTGTTTGTTTCTCTTTTAGGGGAGAGGTGAGGGGGAAGTTCGCTCAGGACACTACTCTGGGGGCTGGTCAGGTGCTTGCGCAGAAGCACTGACTGTGAACTGACCCTGTAAAATATTTGAAAATAACGTATCTTAAAATGTCTGGTTTGGGCTGAACTCATTATAAACTCATGGGAGTTTATGCTCAAATGAGCTTTGGGCAGGATTTGGAGAAACACTCCCTCTCATACCTAGGGCAGGATTTAGAGAAAAAAAACCCACAACATGCACACATCCGTAGCAGGTCAAGCTGTTCATTATTTAAAACAGTATTAAAAAGCTGAACTTCTTTACTGGTTCTATTGGTTGTAAATATGTAGAATGTAAAAGTGTATATGTCAGCCAGGCCAGGAGTGCACATAGGCAGGAATACTGAATTAAAAATCACTGCTAGAGAGCTTTTTGTTTGAACTGCTATGGTCGACCATTAACTTTATTATACCTTAATAACCTTTATTAACCTTAATAATTTTTTTAAATTTTTTTTTGATTTAGGTGTGCCAAAAAGATTCTGACTTAAACTAAAAATACACTTAGCTAGAGTGTATAGTGAGCTGCACCGACATTAACTGTGTTTACAAGAGAACGCCGCCTGCCTGACAGGTCCTGAGTAGAACAAAAATTCCAAAGACCAGCTCCTGGCCCTAGAGGGAGAAGGGAAGAGGCAGAAAAGGAACAGGGCAGCACTAAGGACAAGGAGATTAGCTGAGGGTCAAGAGCTATTGAATTGGATTGATGTACTGTGTAAGATTAAACAGAAAAGCTGAGGTGTAAAATTTCTACTGCAGATGAAAAAAACAGAGTAAAACCAACAATTGTTACAATCTTCACATTATACAGAGCAATCTCAAAAGGGCTGATAACAAGCTAGTACTCCAAATGAAACAACAGATAAATTTTACCAAGAACTAGTAGTGTCAAGGCATTATTTCCCTACACAACAGGTTAAAATACATCTTCCATCAGGTAAGAACAATGATGTGATGCAGCTATGTAATGCGTACAACCACAATTTATGATAATATTATGCAGTAAACCAAGACTTGCAACTCATGTAGCTTTAAAAATCAAAGAGCACAAAACCCACACACAAGACTCCAAAAACCAAGTCCCCACTGGGGAATATATTTTATCCACTAGATATTTGCCTCATTATATAACTTTAAATATTTAAGCTCATTCAGTATATGTGATTTTCACATCTAGTTCTTCTTTAGTCTACTTGTAAAATGCATCTATTTTTCCTATTCCTATTAAACAGATTAAACATGTTTTAATCAAATTTATACTTTTCTGATTTTAGTATGTAGAAGGAGGAAGAAAAAAAAAGGACAAAATCTGACCAAGGAGCTGCCAGCAGTTTTTCAAGACCTAGCTGGATTTTTGCTACGGATTTAAGTTACTATTAAAGTTTAAACATTCAGAAAAATCATTTTCAGAACATCTTGAATGTATTAAGTTGCAGTAGATACTGCAAATGCAATAGAAAAGAATCTCAAATCAAGAATAACTCAGTATTATGAAGCAAGTTTATGTTTTTACTGAACTTAGTTTTAGATCCAAGTGCACACATAATCAGTTTTTATAGAAACTTTAAGTATATTGCTTTGAAAGCAGCTCAATAATCTATCAAGTATACTGACTCATGCACTTTTAGTTACATTTTACTTGATAGTTCAATACCTAACATATAAGGCTTAAGAGTGGTATCAAAGTCTGGAAAAGCTATAGTGGTTTTATGTCAGATTTCTTCAAAAGACAATTCCACAAAATTTATTATTTATTTGGAATGACCATGCTTTTTTTGCATGGAAAAAAATTCCACCTATTCCTGAACATCTGCATCAATTTTTTAAATAATAGATTTTAAAACAACTTTTCTATTAAGAAAACCAAAACCAACAATGCATCATTTCAAAAACAGGAGAAAGCCTTCTACTGTAGTATTATCCATGAGAGCTACAAGGAAAAAATAAAGACTTATCTGGGACAGCACTGCAGTCCTTCAGGTCTTCTCACATGGTAAGTCTTACTGGTTTCCATAGGCTACTACTCACATGAATACAGGTCTGCTATCTAGACAAACAAGGAAACTATCCACAGAATACATGGCCTTAATAGGTTTCTGTCTGTGATGTTTATGATCACATGTATAGCTATTAAATAATGGATTCTAATTTAAAATAAAGTGATACAGGTTTAAGTTTTCCTCTAGCCTTGAAATAATTAGCTCTTCCACATGTCATCAAACATGGTAAACAGAAACTCTATATAAGTAGTGCTGAGGTCAGGAGAGGGAAGAGTAGAAAGAGCTTTTTTTCCTAGCATCTATGAATGGAATGATTTCAGTTCATTAGCAAAAGCCAAAATTTCATTTCTTGCTGTAGTATCTTATTGTTAGTGCAAACAGCAGCTTTTAATCAGTAGGTGTTTCAGTCTCTGCTGGGCCTCTGATCAGTCTTCGAATTCCCCTTTTCCCTGCAGGACCTTTTGGTTTAGCAAAACTTTGTTTGTGTGCATGTTGTTTTGGATGAACCTCTTCATAAAGGAAGTCAGCAGTTAACTCATCACCATTATCTATTTCAATCTGCCAAAAAGAAGAAGCAGTTCTTCATCATATTCATCTCAAAAACACATTTAATAACATTTAGAGATGTTTATTTTGCTGAAGCTCTCAACGCTATATTAAAACCAGTATGTGCAAGAATGTTTGGAGTCTAGCATGAAGTGTTCTCCAACTTACTTGTGCCTAATCTCCTCAACAATCTTGGATAGTTTTTCCTGAGATCGCTCTTACTCTTAACCAGCATAGTTAAGTGTGATTTGACTTAATTAGTTCTTCCTGAAGTATAAGCACAACTACACAGTACATACGCCAAGAAACTTCCATAGCCTCAAAGCTTTAGCACAGTGTACATTAGTACTAATACTGGGAATAAACATTCCATATGGAAACAAGTACTTATTACTCCTTTTCTGTAAGTAACTTCCTTAATATATAAGAAAGCAGCATGTGACCTTTCAAAACTAAGGTTTACTTTCTTATTCTCCCCTCTGAAGGAAAAACTTTTCATTGTCCCAATGTAATAATCACATCCTAACAATTAAAATTTTTCACTAGAAAAGTGCTTTAAAATTGAAACTTGTAAAAGCAACATGCATGACATACTGTTGTCTCCTGAGATTGGAGGGGAGGAGCAGAAATGGCTTATATGATTAGTGGACTACTGCCTCTCAACAAGTTTCAAAGAGAACGTATTCCAGCCAGGGAAAATGCTAAAATCAGTTCAATGAGTAAACGGTTTTGTTGCTGTTGTTGTTGTTGTTGTTATCTTTTAAATGTAAGAATATAAACCTGAATGGAAAGAAAATACTGTTCTCAAGCCAAGCCCCACTGTTTTTAATTGTAGGAATGTAGCATTGAGAGAAATGCTTTGACCCTGTCCTGCTGAGTATTTAACACTTCGTGGTCTGCCCACCATAGCGCTTGAAGGAGTGACCAGCCACTATATTGCTGTGACAGTACACACTTCAGAAATGTGTCTACTAGGTATTTCAAGAGTCACATGGTACATTTCCTTAACTGTAAAAAGGAACTTTCTAAGAAATAATTAGGTATAAAAATGGGTAGAATTAATTCTATCACTTTTTTTAGGCAGATGTAATCCCCATAGAAACCAAATCTGAAAGTTCTCCTAAGTTTAGAGCACAAGTATTAAGAATGTAACCAAAGGTCATATATTCCATGAACAGACTATTACTATGGTCTATTTGCTAGAGGTGATAAGCTACTCATTCTTTATGCATAGTAGTAAAACCTTTAGCGAGAAAAGATCAGCTTACTTACAAATCCTAATTTGCCCTTGTCAAGGACTGATAAGATAGCAATTAATATTCAAGAACTGCAGCTTGAAATTCATTATTTTGAAAATCCTCAAATAACTTTAGCCTTACAGGAATTCAGTGTTCAGAAACAACAGTATGTTGAGGTTTATAGTAAGAAATAATGTTACTTCTAAATACTCCTTCAAAATACTATCAAACACTCCCTTGAGGCAAAAGGATATATTTACTAAATCTATCAAAGTGCAGAAATTATAAACCACAGAAAAACTTTCATAGCCTAAGTTTAAATACAAAGGTTTTATCAACAAGTATTTCCTGTTGAGGACAAGCATTTATACACAACTTTAACAGTTACACAACACTTTCCATTGTTTACAGAAAGTGGTGGCAGAGACAGCTATGGTTAGGTATCAAGAAAGGGACAGAAGGATGGAGAAAATACCGGCAGACTTACTTTTCTAATTATCTGCATCCACAACTGTCCTTCTACAATTTCTAACAGCGGACTTTTGCAACTAGAGTACAGCATCCGTTCTCGTATACTACAGGTATACCCTGGCATAGAGTAGATGAAAACTGCAGCGGAGGGGAAAAAAAAAAAAAAAAAAAAAAAGAACAAAATACATCGTACCAGAACCTTTATCATTAAATCATTTACAGCAGAAAGGCAGCGGAAATCTACCACACAGTCTGAAAGGGAAAATGTAACATCATTCTGAATGTTTCATTTCAGATATGGCATCAGAGAATGGCCAGTATCTTTTCACATAAGCACTGATTTCTGGATGTTTAAAAGGTTTTCATTATCAAAATGGGTAGCTCTGTACTTTCTAAATATAAGGACTCTTCAGAAGTCTCAATTTCACAACCAAGTGACACTGAAATTTATGGTCACATTGAAAGATCAGATTCCTGAAGCTAAACAGGTAACTCTCTCTGCCTCAAGATTACTAAATTGCTTCAAACAACTCAATGAAATTTCACAGAGGGAAATTTTCTCATACCTATGGATTCCAAATAGTCCCCTTCATGGGCATGCTTATAGAGGAAAAAGTGATAACGCGCAGAATCCTTTGGAATTCTTTTTGGCAAGTCCTTAAGTTCAGTATGAAGCGTGTTGGCCAAAATAATAGTTTCATTTTTCATATCAATTTGCTGTTAACAAAACAAACCTAAATATAGTTAATACACAGAAAGCAAACCAGAGAACAGGATAGGATTAAAAAAAAAGATGATTTAATTAATCTAGTTGAGAATATCAATATATGCCATATATGCACATTATTTAATATGTATGCAATCTGTACAATACTATTAAAATAGTTAAATGAAAAGTATTTTATACTTGCCAATTGCACATAATTGAGTTGCTTATTTTTCAATTGTTCCAAAGCCTGAATAGCTTCTTTAGCAATGGGGAATGCTACTCCTTGCAGTGTTTGGTGCTTAGTATCTACACCAACATCTGTCTGTACCTGGAAACAATACAAGTCAATTCAGATTTAAATAGAAATGTTTGCAAGCATTCACTTGGTTTCATACAATAACTGACAATGCATTGCATATGGTTACACATGGAGATAGCAATAGGTATTCTGATTAAAAGCTACCCTGAAACATTATCCCCTTATTCAACAGATTTGCATTTTTTAATTTACAGGTCCTGTTTGCTTGCTTACCTGAAAACAGTTTCATATCTCTGAAACCGCTAGCTTTGCGAAGCCAACAGATTTATGAGAGGGGAAACTGGCTGAAGTGTCAATAAAGCTGTAACTTAAATTCTCGTACAAAGATACAGTAAGCCAGGAGGAAATAGTTTGATTTTCATATGCTATGTTGTATTTATTAACTGACAATGTTGCTTATAAACTCTGCTTGTATCTTGAAAAATTTTAGAACAAAATATATGCTATTTTTAGGAAGTCAAGATTTTGAGAGGAAGGAAGAGAAATATCGTCTTATTAGACAAATCGATCTACTTGAAGGAAAACCAAAGCAACTTCCCTCCCTCCCACTTCAGCCCACTCCCCCCACCCCCAAAACCCTATACCAAATAGAAAGCAAACCCAAAAAAGTCTGGTTTTGACTTCTGACATAAAACAGAGAAATCCAGGCTAACTACAAGTCAGACAATTGTTCACAATCTAGTTATGTTAATCACATAAACCATTCTAGAGAAAAGGACAGTTATTTTAAAGCCACTTTTCAAAAATATATATGTATCAACGTTCATGCACAGTTTCTCTCAATATAAGCTCTGGTCTCCAGTTTTCCCAGCTCTGACCAGTGAACTTACTATCTATTTAGAAGCTTTTGAATACACTGACTTCCTTTTTCAAATCCACAATTACATTAATGTCAGTGATGAAGCAGCAAAATGCTAATCAGCCAGGAAAAAAAAGTAAAAAATTGAAAGGATTGGTCTTAGATCTATCAACTGGAAGATTTTTGGCTTAAATTAAAATTGGATGCTAATGAAGTATGAAACATAGTGATAGAAAAAGAAGAAAAAAAAAATCAAAGCTACGTGGAGCAATACTAAATTATACTGCATCTTTTAAAAGAATGGCTTTCCTGTAACTATGGAAGAGGAGAAGAAAGCAGGTGAAAGAGCTTACTTTAATATCAAGATTAATAAATTTATTAACAAGATTATATGAGAAATATTTACAAAATATATTCCTAATATATATCTGCATAAAAGCCTGATTAATAAAAAAGTAATAAAAATATATAAGCCTCATAAAATAAAAAAATAACAAAACATATTAAACATAAAAGTAGAAAAAAAACCATAAAAGCCAGCTGTGAAATCTGGGGACAAGCAGGAGAAGAGAAGAACCTTGCACTCCAAGTTCAGGGATATTTTGAAGATTTAATAGTCCATATTGTAAATTATTTCAGACCATTAAAGCAAAATGAGACACCTAAGGCACTTAAAAATATATGAATTCATATTAAAATTTGTTAGTGGTGACTGCTGAGTGGGTAATAAAATGGCAGATGAAATTCAGTACACATAAATGCAAAGTTACGTACACAGGAGAAAAACAACCCCTATTCTACTTATACAGTGAGGGACACTGAAACTGGCTATTACTGTTTAGGAGCAAGACTATGGAGGTCACAATAAGTAGTTCTATGCAAATGTCAGCCCAGTAGCCAGTCTTGGTCAAGGAAAAAAAAAACAACCCAAAACAATAACCAAAAATACCCTCCAATAAAGTACCCAAATGAAACATTATAAATTGTTAGAAAAAGAGCAGAGAACAAGAACAGGACACATCATTACGCACTGCGATATCAGTAACATGCCTACATTTCAAATACCACATGCAGTTCTGGCTTCCCCATCCCTCCATCTCATAAATTATAAAGTAGAACTGGAAAAAAAACAGAGAAAGGCAAAAGGATCAAAAGTATGGAGTACCTTCTTTAGGAAGAACAACTAAGTAGATTAGGACTCTTCAGCCTGGAAGAGATAACTGAGAAGGAATACAACAGAGATCTCATGGATATAATAGGAAAAAAAAAGAGTGAGGAATGACTTTTCTCTGTCTTTCCCATACATGCGTAGGGATATCACAATAACTATTGGATAGCAGGCAGTAGTTCCTTGCATAGCATTTAGTCAGCTGTGGAACACCCTGTCATAGGATCTGTGGACAACAAAAACTTCATGTGGATTTAGAAAAATGGCAAGACTAGATCATAGATGAAAAACCCATCAAGAAAAATTAAATACTAAGACATCACCTCTTGCTCAGAAAGATCCCTGCCTGCAAACGTTGAGACATTGAGAGAGTATTCAAGGGAATTATCATGGTTTTCTTGCCCTGCTCCTACACCCTTCCTAGATTCCTACCGCTGCCCACTTACAGACTTGACACTGGACCAGGTGAGCCTTTGATCTGATCCAGTAAAATATTTCTTAGGGTAACTGTGGAAGAATACACATATGGAAAACTTGAATTCAAAATACATTCTGTTTTTGTTTTTTTGTCAGAAAGCTTTTTAGTTTTCTGAAGCTAAAGGAAGAAGGTTAATGAAACTGCTTCAGAGAGTCTAACTATAGCCTTCACAGTGGTGGAAACAATGAGGAGCTTAAGTTAGTTAACATATTGCGAGATGCTTCACGCAAAGCCAAAATGACAGCAGTCTACAGCTTATCTCTCTCTGAAAAGTACAGCTACTGCTGCCAAAGTTTCATAATAATATATAAAGTTTTAGCCTGCCTGAATCAGCTATTAAATACAATGCATGCACTGCATAAAATACTAGTACTAGAAGTAAATGATCATCAGTACCACAGAAGTTTTATATTCTTCAGGTTTTTTTAAAGCTGTTCAAGTAAAATGTAGTATTTGATGATCAAATTTTATATCATAAGCACGAATGCACTTCTACATTGAGTTGTTGAATGGATGGAAAATATCAAAAGGCACTAAGGACAAAAATAAATGTCAAGAAAAGAAAACAACAGAAATGCAGCATAAGCATGTTAGAGAGTGAAAAACACTAGAGAGAAGATTAAGAGCTGCATTTAACAGGATGGTTTCCTGGCATCCAGCTGCAAAAACAAATCATCAAGTCTCAAACACGTAAACAGTGGCTGTAAAATATAAGCCTAAAGAACTATTAAGCTCAACACAAGACCTATTTTAATACATGCATGAACACAAACAGTGATCAAGTGAAGAAACAATATTATGAAACAATGAAGAAACAATGTTACTCTTTCATAAGTAACAATGAAACATTTCAGTCACTGGCTAACTGGCAATTGTCAAATTATTTGGTTAAAGGTGTTTGTTAGAGATTTTTCCATTAGGAGTTTGTGACAAAGCAAATTAGTCCTTTAAAAGGGCTAGCTATTTGTTTTAGAACAAAAAACAAACAAACAACAAAAAAAACATTTTAACTGGAATTCTATTCAATTCCTCTCAGTCATGAAGACAATGAACTGGTTCTGGAAGCTAAGAAAGTTTCATCCAGGGGTAAGGCTGCTGAAATACTCTTTAGAATTATTCACTGCAATAGTTGCTATTTTGTATTTTCTCTACAGTTTCTGCTACCATGGGAAACTTATCTGGGCAATGAAGCACATCCAGTGATATTAAGCATATTTAAGGACAAAGTTGCAACAAATCGGCTCTTCAGTTGCTAGGCCTCCGACCCAGACACTAGGCCTTGAAAACTCAGCAAGATCATGCCACTCTAACTCCAATCATCATCATCCTGGAATCACTGAGAGAAAAATTTATATTCTCATCCACCCAAACTTTCAGAAACTTTCCATTTTCTGTTCTGCTTTTTTCACTCTAAAAAGACTTCTTCCTACGATATTAAAGAACTCTGCACCCAGTTCTCCCTCCACCCATGTTCTAAGGCCATGTAGGTACCTCATTAATCTTAATTTGTCGAAGTTCCTCTTCTGCTGCAGTCAGAGGTGCAGGAGAAGACTGTGATATCAAGTATTTTTTATATCCATTCAGTGAAACATCATCCTGAAAGCACAGTATAAGTATCAATCAATTTATAGTAGTAAAAGTTTTCTTCAAAGATACTCTACGCAGAATAGAAAAAGCATTTACATACACCGTTATTATGTTCATTTTATTTGATGGATTACAAGCACAGCAGCATCTGCAAATTCAGTTTGGCTTCTTGAACAACAGGGTCCACTGGGCTGCTCTGATGCCCTTCTTACCCAATGGTACAATGGGCAGCATATCCACAACCAGCCCCTAATTGTCTTGCTAACTCAAAAATCAGACTTCATGAAGACTGAGATGTGCATGAAGTTATTCAGTCTGCTTGAACAAAACCTCACTGAAGTGTCACAATTCTTATAAAAAAAATCTTCTTATAAAATCTGCATGTCCAGACAGTATACTGGTAGATGACTGGTAGTTTTCTACCTATAAAATGGGAGGCGGAAATACTACCTGTGGACAGGTACTAAGCACATGCTCATGATACAGCAAACAGTTTAGCATGCAAATTCACAGAAATGATGAATTCTGATAGCCACTTTGGGGAATTAACTGCTCAGTGTCAGTTCTGGCTCTCTGCAAAAATTCTGATACCAGATGTAAATGCTGTTCTGCTTTTACAATTAAGGCATCGCTCAGAAAAGGGCAAGACTTTATGCTATTACACAAATGTGGTTTTATACTCCAGCTCTGGGAGCAAACAGAAAGCTTTTTAGCTTTTCTCTTTCTGAAGGAGGCAGATCATTTCAAATACAATTTCCAGTGCCAACAGTCCAGTATGTCTTGCTTCAGGAGCTCAGAGGTAACAAAAGGTTAATACATGTGAAGTACCACATGGGACCACAGCCAGGTTCCATCATGATACCAGAACTGGTTGTACGTAAACCATCCTTGTGTCTAACAAAAGATAAGGATAAAGAAACACATGAGCAGACCACTGGATACTGATGATCAAGATTCTGTGCGAGGTTTGTGACTCAAATACTTTGAAGAAGCCGTGATCTTCACATAGATGAACATTAGAGGCAATTAATAACTTTATAAAGACATTAAAACCAACTATATCTACTTAGAGATATAATAAGCTATAACATTATGAACTTGGAAAAGCAGTATTATATTGACTTCATCCTCAAAGTGCCCCAAACATTCTGAAATAACAATAACAAACCATTGCAATGCTCCTTGGAAACTCAGCCTTGAGCTCCAAGTTCCAGGGTTAGAAGCAAATTGTATTTATTACATAGACTCCACTGCTAATGCTCCACTGCATGTGGTGCTAAGAGATTAGATGAAAGAATGGCAACAAGAAATAACATGTACTTTACCAGGAAACCCTCTTAGCAATTGGGTTATCTGCTTCTTTAGACTACAGCCTCTCCAGGAGAGGCTTGTTAGTGTTTGTTAGGATAACACAGCCTCCATTCCATGTTAATGCTGAATATAACAAACAAGTTACTTAATGAGCAGTAGAATTATTACTCTCATTTCCTTTTGGATTTGCATCTTATGCTAATGTGTCCAACACAACAATCCATGTTTTTTTCTGAGGTTTTTCTCCAGTATCCTCTGTCCCCCAGATCTCCAACTCCTTCCCTTTCTTCACCCCTAGATCCCTGAATCAATAGTGGCTGTGCTTTGGTTCAGATTTGTGCATACGATAAACTAACGAACAGAACGTACCTACTGTGTTCTATGTGTTTGCTAAAGGAGAAAAAGAGGAGTGCTAATTTGGGTCTTTAAATAATCATCAGTTTTCATGAAAGTTATTGGAATTTTGCTTCTTCAAGAACTGTAACTTGTATTTGTTTAAAATTGGCAATACACATAACTGAGGTAATGCAACAGCCCCATATTTCCTTATATGCACAGCACTTGAATGTTCCTTAGAAGTTCATTAGACTTTTTACATATAACTTCCAATTATCTTACGGTAGTTGAACACTCAACCATTAGTATTTTCATGGAACAATTCAGTGATCATTAAAATTCTGTTTCCATAAATAAAGATGGTAACCATGGACCTTAATTACATTTTATGGTCAAATTTTAGAAAATACATTTTAATATCTTTGGTTTAAGATAAAAACATTATTTTTCAGATATTGATGACTCCAGATAGCCATGCTGGTCTAATTTCTGATTTAGAACCATACATCTGAAAAGGCCTTTGTAAATAATTGGCCTGAAAGTTTTAGTATAATGGCTTTTTTGAGGATTTGCATGCATGTAGTGAGCTTGAAAGATTCTCCTATTATTCCTAGATTATTTACTTTTCATAGACATTTAAAGCAAGGACTTCTTAGCCTGAAACTGTTACATATACTTACATACTTTTTCAAACAAGAATAATTACATTTAAACACTGGAATAAAACACATACCTTTTAACCTTTTTTTTTTCCTTTCATCAAAAGAGAGCTGAAACACCACAAATTCCTACTTGTAAAATCAGCAACTATATTTAGTATATCTTAAAACAGCATGCTGACTTTAGAAAGAAAAACATACCTGTACTGTTCCAAATACTTCATCCTTAATATGACCACCTCCAAATTCTTTCTTAAGTGTTGCCCGGGTTGCCGCATACAACATTTTTTGACGAACCTAGTATATCATAAGATAGTCTTGGCTTGTTTTGTTTTTTTCTTTTTTTTTTGATGTATACACAAAAACTAGCATTTTTGCAGTATGCTAATTCTATTTAAAACATTTTTCTTAAATATTTTACAGCTGAAACTGTGATTCAAATTTGTAATTCTTAATAAAGAATAAATTCCACAGAGTGAGCTCTGGAGCAAGATAATAACATAAGCTATTCAATTCTCAAGGGTATAAGAAGACATTTTACCATGCATTATCAACAAACTAATTCAAAATTGCAGTTTTAATTAGAGTATGTGTGAAGGTTCCTCCCCCCCCCCTTAATAACACAAAATCGGTACTAACCCTAACTAATTTTGAACAGAAAACCCCAAAATTGCTTAGATCCTTTTTCATGGCTCTGCGTACTGATGCATACAATAGACACAGAAAGAACAAACTGCAAATAGCCCATTATTATTTTTGATTTGGTAGTGACTCCAAGTAGTTTTAGTTCAACTACAGAACAAAGAAATAACATTTTCTGGAAGCAGAAGATCTAATGAAACCTGCCCCGTACCAATTTATGGCCAACATACTCCCCTCCCAATAGTCCCATCTTTTCTACCTTATTTCCCCACCATGCCATGCTCATCACAGTACCTTCACCTTTTCCACCCGATCTCCTCTATATATTCCAGCCCTCGATCTCTTAATATTTCCTAAATGCTAGTGTAAGTAGTAGGAATCTGGGAATAACTTTTCTTTCTGTCTTCCCTTATCTCACATTCCCCAAACACAATATTCCAGTTCTCCTAGAAATTCATAACTCTAACCTCAGCTCTCTCCCATGTTCTCTAACTACTTGCTGTGTAAGAAACAGTGCATGCTGTGGTCGGTCACAGATGCACAAGTGCCAGCTGGCCAGCCTGAAAGACAAACAGGATAAACAGCTTGAGCTCATGCTATAATCCTTCCCTCTATGATGGCACCAGCTGAGATTTCTGTCCTCTATCTTGCCATGGATTTTCATGAAACAACACAGAAAAGTAGACAAACAGTGCAAAAATGTGTTTTGTCTCCTTAAATCAGGCTAAAAATAAATTGGATCAGCTGGACTCCAACCAGACCCACTGATACTGCTCCTTAATCAGCAGAAGGAAAGGTGAGTATGTTTCCCCAGTTTCCATGAGGGAAGGGGGTGGGGATGTTTCATGAACGTTCCCCAAATCGTTCTCACCTAAGATTTAGAGCAAATGGCACTGCTGAAAAATCATTACCAATGTGAAGTTTCCGATGACTATTACTTACGGGGGAGTGATCAGGTGACCATGCAATGAAGATCCATTCATATCCTTGAGCATTCTGAGAATCTAACCTGTACAGTATATAGCATGGTTGCTTGTCTTCAAGAAGGGAAAGAACAAAGGAATCGTAATCCTTTTCCCATGATTCAACAGGCTGCCTAGAGGATCCCACAACAAGTTGTTCTATAAACAATAACCAAAGCTACAGGTTAGGAACAATATTGTTAATATTGGTTATTAAAATTAGCAATTACAATAAGCACTTACAGTTAAATATACTGGACTACTAACAAGACTAATTTTAAGTCACTTTGTTTTCCCTAATTACGTCTACAAGAATGGAAGTCAAGAACAGTCAACGTCAAAGCGGGTAAACTCCTGCAAAAGCTGCATATGCTCAACACCTAACTTACTTTGACCCAAAAACAAAAAATTGAGAAGCAATGTGCTGGTTGTCATCAAGTTCTTTGATCTGCAGGGATATGACTGTTGTTAACATTTTAGCACAATGCACACAGAAGAGAAAGAAAAACTATACTGTGACAGTTAATTTATTTTTATATCAGAGTATTCAGGTAGAAGCAAGATGAGAGTAAACTTTTAATTTTTAGAATTATTGCTGCTCTTGCTATAACATATTAGTGTTTGTATTTATTGTAAGGAGTCAGTAATCCAGCTATATAGTGAAAAGAGTTTGGAATGAATATGCTTGCACTAATCACTTTAATTTGACTATTTAAGTGGATAAAACCCTTTTTAATACAGCTTCATAACATAACATAGACTCTTTAAATGATTGAATTAATTTATTATGTATAATTGGCTTAATTCTACACAGAATACTTTAAATGAGATTTAATTATGTGTACAGTTAAAACAAGATTTCTCTCCCTTACTTATGAATCACATCTTAGCTTCCAGAAGAAAATATTACCACAGTATTTTTCAAAATATTTATCAACCTCCCGTTAAATACTACCCCCACACCCAAAAGAGATGCACTTTGTTTAAATGAGATTCCACAATGGTTTGAGGACCGTAATAATATTTAGTTTATAAAATAGACTAAATTTTTTGTGAAACCAGGACCTAAGTTCTAATATTTCAGACAAGAGCGCAACACAATACAGATGCCCTTACAGCAAGTCTTTCAAAACAAGCCATTCTTCCACATTAATTTTCCAAGGCACTGAACATAAGCAGCTCAGACAGAGAGTGTTTGGCACTTCTCTGCAGCAGATTCAAAGCAGCAGAAGTTGTATACCTAGAAGACTTAAGAGTATTCAGAATGCACTTGCCAATTCTTAAACTTCAGATGGCTTTGAACTCACTTGGATTTGGACAGAAAAAACAATTAGAGGAATTATACTGCCCAGCAGCAAACCTGTTGTATTAGTAACTCTAATTAGTAGGACTCGATTTTAGTATTATCTATTGACTAAAAAAAGTTGCTGCAGACAGATGAGGCACTGTCCCTCTTCCATCATTCTTGGAGTGTTACAAGTTTCTTTTTGAACTGTGGAAAGAAGTATTAAAGACTGGATTCTGCTTCTACTTACAGATAAAATGCATATATATACACAGAAGGAAAAACATTTGATATAAATGGAAGACATTCCCCATTTTTAGCCTTCATTTTATATTGAAAAAGTAGTGCGTGTTCAAAAACACAGTTTTTTTATCTTGCCTAATAAAATCAAACTCAAAGGTATGTCAGCATTTGCTAACCTGTGCTGATGAAACTTTACCGCAGTGACCTGCCTATAATACTATTATTGCTGCTTCTTTCAGAAAAGCAATATAAAAATGGTGGAAGACTTCCTAACAAAAGCAAATGCAAAGAAGATAACAGGAGGTTTATCTATCCAAGGATAAAAGTACATGTGTGTATGTATGTACACACATACATTTCTCCAGCTAACAGCTATTTCAGTGCACTGTAAATGACTGAACGCTGGGAACAACAAAAAAAAGTGAGGTCAGCATTTGATACATTTTAAAGATGGACTAAACCATGCAGCATTTTATACAGTTCAAATCAGCATTGCCATTAGAAAAAAGTATGCATGCTGTCCTGCATTATACTGAAAATTATAGTATCACCCAAAATTAAATCCTACTTTCAGTATACTAAAGACCTTAGTAACACTATGTTTTGCAATTTTTTTAAAAACAATTGTACATGTAGGTCACTAAACAACTAGAAAACACCCAAAAGAATCAGGCAAAAACAAAAAATCGTATTAAAATTTGACTAACCATTTTCAATGACTATTTTTAAAAGCCTGTATTGTCCATTTCTGGCTCCAACAAAGGTGTCCTTAAGGTTTCCACTAGCTGAAAAAAAAAGAAAATAAAAGTAACTGAATGAAGACTTTCATTTCCCTAGGACAGGGAATAATCAAGAAAGGTAAAAACAGTATTGTACATTAGAAGAGCATACAGCTAGACCTTTACTACAAAGTTGGACTGGAAAAAAATAGAGAAGTGATATCCCCCTATGCTCCTCCTGTTCCAACCACTGGGATGCAGCAAAAAGGTGACAACAACATTACAAACATCTGAGGAAAAAAAAATAAAAGAGGAAAAAAACAGCCCTGCTTTCTTACATACCATAGAATTTTCAATATTGTGAAAATCAAAGATGATTTGTCACATCATAAATCTCAGGTTTCAGAGTTAATACAGCAACACAGTAAAATATGGCACATCTCAAATTACAATAGCAGGCTTCATACAAATTTTCAGACGTATAAATGGTACACCTGCCAGGAAAATTTTAGAGTCTGTCTGCAAAATTGCTAGTCTTTCCTAAGGACATTGCTCTGCAGAGTACCAGTGAAGGCTGTCACCCTTCTCTCATCTTCCATATAAACTCATCTTCTTGTAAGGCTCTTAATAACAATTGTCAAACCCTGACTTAGCAAATAGGATAGATTTATAATGAATTTACAAAGTAACTAAAAATTTCAATTTATATATTTCACATTGACAATACAATGCAAACATGACAGACGCATTTCAAAAAGCTCATTAAAGAACTGTGCTTGAATCCTGAAGATCATTCTAATCTCAACTGCTCTGCTGAATATTCTGAGTGCAAGTCCGTTTAATTATACCCTAGACAGGGGTGTGTGCAGCATTTATTGAAGAATATTTATTGCAAGATGGTCTTCTAAGCAATCCCACAACATAGAGCATAGCACCAGCAAGACAAACATCTGCTATCAAACCAGGAAACAAATAAAAAGGATTATTTTCAGTCACATTGATGCCAAACAACAGGTGGTCAGACTGCATCTGGCTACACTACTGTCCATATTTGGAACATTTAAAATTTATGTCTATCAAGGTGGTGTGCAGGTCCAGAATGGGGACAAGAGGAGTGCTAAGCAAAATTAACTTCATTGGGTTACTAGTCCCACACCAGCTTTATCTCAGTTAGCATCTTCCCATTAACTAGTGCTGACCCTCAGTGTCATTTACTCCCAGCTCTTCTAATTGTCTGTCTTTCTGCAAAATCCCATTCAGCACACAAACATTTTGCCATTTTCTAGACCTTACGATTCTCCTGGGACATTTTTTGTCCTCTTCTTGTCTATTAGCTTTTGTTCTTCATTCTGTAGTATCAAGGCTACACACTAAAACAAGACCAACACACAGTAGTCTCTACTGCACCAACACCAGAACTGTGACAGCTCCTGAAGTAACAGTTGAAGACAAAACACCACTGTTTGAGAAACTCTCTCGCTAACAAGCGATCTAGATTTTTTTTTTAGCAAAGGTTTTAAAAGCCAGAACAGAACAGTATTATTCTCTGCTTAAACTTTCTGCACAGCAGAAATTTATAGACTTAAAATTTTTGTATCTCATTGTGCAGCTTTTAGTTTAATTTGAATTTCTTTTTCAAAAAAAATTCATGATGATAAACACATCCATTTTCTTCATCCACACTACTGCTTCTATTAGTGCAGATGAGTTCCAGTAGCAGAAATGTTTAATTAGATACTTGGGAAGAGACACAGTGATTGTATACAGTTCCATATGCCCTACCCTATCCAGGAATGGACATGATCTGCTGTCTCAGCACTATCCTCAACAGGATTTTTAAAAATATGCAACCTACAAAAGTTTAAGATAGACAAGCTGAGACACACTCTTCAATAAGCAAATTTATATTAAATAAACTATTCAGCATTTGAATAGTCCTTTATATGTGCTGGTTAAAATCTTCAAAAGATTGCATGTAACTGCCTGAAAACATATACATGTATCAACTACTTAGATTTATTTCGCTGCACTTTCAAAGTGACTGTAGTCACTGTAGTCATCTGTAGTATGGAATATTAAAATACAATTAGGTTTATTGCACAAATATTTTACAGCAAATTTTATTTAAAAATAATTTAGTAAACTTTAAACAATCTGGTGAATTTTCCACAGCTCAATGCAAATCAACATTCTGTGATTTCCTGCACTATTACTGCCCTGCTTGAAAGTTCAGTCCCTTTAGCATCTGCCTGGTATGTATCAGACACCTGAAGCATGACTGGTTCCCACTACTTGATTTCAGTTTCCAGAAAAGACCAGTGCATGTTGTCAAATCTTGCCACTATTTTTCAGGGATACTAGCGTGCCTGTAGCTAAAGCCAGTCTCACAACGGCACACCAAGTTCTATTCATCTTCCAAAGTGCAGCCCTGCAGAGAGTGAAGTGGATGCTGCGCTGCCAACAGGATCCCTGATTAGCGGGCTGCCCTGCACCCCAGCCTGCCGAGGCACAAGCAGCGCAGCAAGCTACCCGCGTCCTCTGCGGCTCTCCTCAGACAACAAAGAGATTCTCAAAGGCGTGAAGGAGAAAAGGCTTAGCTCCTCAGCCCCTGCGGTAAGCAACAGGATAATTCTTCTGCTCCTCCCTCCAACACCATCAAGGAGAAGAAAAGGGAAGGAAGAGCCACCACAACAGTCCTCCCCAGCCTGGAATAAAAGCTATTTTGGATGCACCCCAGGTCTGAGAAGGGGCAAAGAACTTAAGAGAAACAAGAGGAGCAAAAATTGATGCAGGAAAAGGAGGAGAAAGGGTGCCTAACAAACATAGCAAATTTACAGCAAAGGGGTTGGAAGCATAGTTAAGAGCTCCTACAGCAGGTACAAAAGTCACCTTCAACAATAAATGTGGGAGAGCAGGCAAAGTACACTATCCTAGTCACTAAACAAGCAGACTGCAGAAACCAAGACACAAACTCAAAACCCCCGTAATCCTGCAGCATAATCCTTGCTTACTAATTCTGTGCTTTAAGGGGCCTGATAATACTGAGAAATAATATGGCCTCTTCTAATTGCACTGCACATTCTCCCTGGCTTGGGAGCATGGGAAACAGGTTCCCCTACACCTCCCGCCTTCACAGCCTCCTATAACAGGGCTTTCACCGGGCTCCCCCCCTCCTGGATTGCTGCTTCTTCCCGGTTTCCCTTCTGTCTCTGCTGTTTCTCAGAGCTTCTCCCCACAAGGCGTCTGGCAGCGACTCCTGGCATTTTCAGCGCTGCCCAAACCATTTCAAACCAGCCGCAGTGACACTGAGCAGACACCAGCTTCTCCCAAAGCCCGGGGGGGGGGGGGCGGGGGGACGGGACGGGGACGGACGGACTGCGCCCTGGCAGCAACCCTCGGCCCCAGGGCACCGGTCCCGCTCCAGCACCCATCCCCTCACCCCACCGCCGGGAGGAAAAGCCGCTGCCAGGTGCGGCGGGCACACCTTGCCCCAGGAAGTTACTTGAGCCAAAAGGAGATCTCCCACGTCACTTCAGGGGGGTTTGCCCTGAACAGTTACTTACCTTTCTTGTCCTGGTTCCCTGCCGCTCTAAAGCCGACAAGTGCAGTTAGCTGCATAAATAAAACCTACCAGTCGCCTCCTAACTCGCGATGCGGGGAGGTTTATAATGCAACGCGGCACTGTCCCATTACGGGTAAAATCCAGAAGAGCCGCGGCCGCCCGGAGCCGCTGCCAGAAGCGGCGCTCCCGCTCCTCGCAGAGCCGCCCGTTGCGGAGCGCACGAGCAGCCCGGCCGGGGACACCTTCCTCCCGAGCAACGGCCCCAACGGCCGCCCCAGCGCCGCGCGACCGCGGCTCCCGCCCTGCCCCGCGGGCGACTCCGCTGCCGGCGCGCCGCGGCCCC
>NW_020451007.1:245075-260373 GCF_003343035.1 Apteryx rowi
GCCACTCAGCGGCGGCGCCGGGGCCGGGGCCGGGGCCGGGGCCGGGGCGGCGGTGCTGCCCCCTACCGCGAAGCCCCTCCGCGGGCCGCGCTCCCGGGCTGCGGGGAAATGAGTGAGGTGACCTCAGGCAGCTCCGGGAGGCTGCGTGGAGGCCTGCAGCTCTCGCTCGGGGCAGCAGGGAAGGGGCTGCAGGGGAACTCGCAAAGGAGTACGCCAAGCTGCTGACGTGTTTTATGAACTTTGCATTAAACAGTCATCAGATAAATAGCCCAGAGATGAGGGAACAGAGTCCAGAACCACAGTTCTTTCAACTCAAGCTGTTGTTCCTGATGAGGGAGTCAATCTTGCATTATTTGCTACTCAGTGGCACAGCTTCAACAGGAATAGCAAAGATTTTCTCTATTTCAGCATCTGACTGCTGCTTGAGACACTCTTCTGCATTGCCAAGGTCTGAATGCAGGCGGATGAGGGAGGCGTCTACCTCTCAGTGCGTGGCCTACCCCCAAGAGCAATGGCTTTTACACCCTTTTGACTCGTGTGGAAAAAAGTTTTCTTAAAAATTTTTTTTTAGAAGTTCCCACTGGAAGAGAGTCAAGTATAGTGAATTTAAGCATGCTCTAATGGCAGGTTTGCTTTTGATAATTACCTTTCACAGGCACCTTTGTCCACAGGTTGAAAACCACCATCCTCTGATGATAAAAAGATGTGTACTACTTCCTTTTTCTTTAAAAATGGCTTCTGTGTTCTGTACTGTACCCAGTGTTTTCAGTCTGTTCTGTGATCTAGATTAGACTCCATAGGTAACATATTCAGGCATTTGTAGATGTAGCAGGACTGCGGACACTTAATGTCTTGATGCTGATGTTCTCTCAGATTCACAAGGAGTTAGCAGGGGGTCTATGAGTCACTATTCAACATAACATAAAAAATGCGGTAACAGGGCATACCAAGTATCTAACCCAGCAGCCTGTCCCCACCAGTGGGGATTTTATTTCCCACAGGAAAGAAGAGAATAAGGCAAGCATATAGTAATACTCCCCTGGTGTACTCCTCCAGCCTCTAGAGATCTGTAGCTCAGGGATTTCTGAAGTCAGCTGATTTATCTGTGTTGGTAGATCTGGGTGTCTACACTTCATCACATCCCCAGTTTGAAGACACCAGCTGAGGGAGTCAGTGTCCTATTTGGGAAATGTGAACTAGCATTGTAATTGTGGTATATGAGCTCTACTGTGCGATGCCAGTTCAGCAAATAAGAAGTCACTATGGAGACATGTCATCCACTAGAGAGCTGGAACTCTCTACAGCTGGAGCTGTAGAGAAGCTGCAGTTTATCCTCCTTCTAGCAAGGAGATTGAAAGAGAGAGGGAAAAGACTTCACATGAAACCAAGAGATGAGAGACAGCAGATACCTCCCAGAGAACAGTGAGGTCAGCTCTAATTCCTCTATTACAAGTCTCCCAGAGCAGAATGGTCATTGAAAGCTAAAGCAACTCTTGGACAAGAGCTTTTCAAAGAGGGAGACGAGTATTAGAGTTCCAGTCAGAGTGGCAACCAAGATGTGACACTGTCACAATTACTTTAAATCACTGGTCCTATGTTCTTGGTTCCTCCTATGTGTTGGCATTTGTGTTTGTGAAGGACTGATTTGGCTGAAAGTATCTTGAGGAAAAAAGGTTTCAGACAGATCAGATCCTTGATCCAGTTGCTCATGTGTCCCCAGGAGCACAAGTACTGGCACAGTGTGGCAATGATGCGTGGCCAAGTCTGTGGGACTCTGCTTTCAATGGCAGCCCACACTTAGACTGGAAATATTGGACTGATATGAGACTACAGTATCTGTCACCAAACTGAGATCACCTTGACTATCTGAGGTGACATCACATCAATCTAACCAAATGTCAGAGGGGTACAGTACAGAAAGGGGGAGTGGATGTACAGAAAAGTACAGAAATAGGATTTTAACATTTGCTTAGTAGGACATTTTAAAAAATGAAGGCTTGTATACACTGGCATTTCATAGGACCTTTTGGAAAAAAGGCAAACAAAGTATAAAGTATTTTTTAAATCCAAATATCAAAAATATTTTCCTGTATTACAGTGTTTCCTGTTTGACAAAGAAGAGACATGTTCCAAAAAAAAAGCAAAACTGAGCAAGGATTTAATATTTAAGAAGTTTATGCTAAGCTTCTTAAATTTAGTGTGCTTCAGTCTTATTAAAATGCTTTTGATGATTAAACTGCTATCGAAATCATAAGTCATTATGAAGAGTCTCAGGATAAGAATAGGGAAGTTTGTTTATTAGCATATGCATAAGCATTATTATAATTTTGCCTTTTTATTAGTTAGATTTTCTTACCCTGTACTTGAATTCATTTTTTTTTTCCAATAGACACTAGTTTTTGCACACAGTTAAGGCTGTGGTTGTTTTGGTAGAGAGCGCATACTGCAAAATAGCCCACATTGTAGTAAGATTCTTTTAACTGAATAATACACAACATTCACAAGAAGGAAACATTTTTACTAGACTTTGATACAATATTTTCTGTATGACCTTTGGATCTTTTGTGTGTGTGTGTGTGGTCTTTACTATCTTTTTTCCTCTTCATTTACTTCCTCTTTGTTTAACAATGCTCTGTTCACTTCTTGTTTATCAAATGCTGCTGTTATAGTCTCCATGGAATCCTCAGTTAATCTGTGCTCATGGTTTTCATAATAGTGTTGCCAACATTTTCTTCTGTTGTGGTGGTGCTGGGAGGGTTTGTCCAAGGTCTATGATTGTCCCCCTGACAATGGAAATTCATGTATTTTTTTTACATTCAGTTTTTATTACTACATCCATACCAATCTACAGGTGATGATTCAAATGTTAAACACACTTCCACTAGCTGAAGAGTGGAAACCTTTTTACTGGGCAATATTACAATTTCACTTTCTTTCTGTGGAGCTCCATTGCATGTAGGTCTCTATCCTGATGCTTTTCAAAACTCAAGATTAGATTATTCTCTCCCCCCATGGGCATGTTCTCCAAAAATAACCATATTTTCATGAAAACAATTATAGTATTAGAGAATTATTCTGTCAGCAAGACCAACTTGCTTCCATATAGAATAAGAATGAATGCAAACTACTTCTTTCAGAAGTACATGAAAACTTCAACTTTGTTTACCTTAAGTAGTCTCTATTCCCATACACCCATAGGTAGCTAAACAAAGAAATCACACTCTCTCCTACACTCAGATTTGATTATAACTTTGAGGGTATGTGTGAAAGGTGCTCTTACGCACACCAAATGATTTCTGAGCATGCCAGCGTTTGCTGTAAGTCTCAATATATGTAACTCTAATCAACCAACACATCACACTATGTTCAAAGCAAATAGAAAGGTATTTCTTTGTAATGGCTAAAAGTTACAGGTAGTCACCTATGAAGAAATATTGCTATATATATATTGCTATATGTATATATAAGAGAACTCAGTGCTTCCTTGCCATTATAACAAGTGTTTCTTTGTTACAGTATAAAGGACAGCTCTCACTTTGTGCATTTTAGTAAGTATAACTCTATGAATATAGCTCTACATTTTATAAGCTCTTAGGTATTTCTGTATGTTTCTCATAAATATGAGCAAATAAACTATCTAACTCCTGTCCCATAAAATTCATAATTAGACAAGCTTTTCTTTCTGGCTGCTTAAACAGTGGCCAGGATCCAGGGTGGCCAGGAACATGCTAGGTGGACAACTATTTTAAACTGAATTGTAAATAGTGGAGAGCCAAGTTTGAGTTACTGTGGGTTTTCTAACCACTGCCATAGGTGGTAACAGATTTGCAGCAATAGGCTTTGCTATCCTAAAAGTCATAGAGATTTGATTCTTGTCATGTTTTGGTACACTTTGATAATAAGAAGCAAATGTCCTGCAAAATAAACTGAATGAAGTACAATTGCTGGGAATTCCCATATTTATTACATGTTTCTGTTAGGTACTTCCTGACACTATTAAACAGCTCATTCTGAATATGGTTTACTGGTTTCTTTGTTCATTTCTAGCCATTATTCTGATCTGGTAAATCTGTAGATAGACACTATACATGGTATCCGCATTTTTTATGCACCTTCACAATGTAAAGGACAATGTGATGATCAAATTGTTTCATGTCCTCAGTGATTTTTAAATTATTAAATTCTTCAAATGTGATTCATTCTTTCATAGCTTTACCCTAATACTAGTGAATACCTAATGTGAAAAAAGATTGGCAATCCAGTCACCCTTTGGACCACTCTTTTCAGATTTTTTGTTCTGCCTCCATCATGTTTTATCTGAATGAATTCCAGAAGCGCATTAAGCAGTATGACTAGCATTTCTGTGGTTCTTGGATTTGCCTTTTCTCTCCAAAGGGAAAAAATATTTTCATTATTTAAAACCTATGTTTGTTTTGTAAATTATTGATGACAAGGTCAAAGACATTTCGCTTGTGCTTAGAGTGCTTAAAATGACTTTTAAGAATCACCTTAGATGATGCTCAAAGTGATTCTCAGGTCAAAGAAAGCATGAAAAGCTTTGTGAGGACCTGGACAGCTCCATTAGGTCTTGGGACTAGATTTATAAACAGCAGTTTCCACCTTAAGCTGTCGGGGACAACTTGTATGGGGTGCCTTCTTCCCAGACCATCATACACTGAACATAAATATCAAGATTTTAAATTTGACTGGATTCCAGGAGAAAACTGTTTGGAAAACAGAAGCAGGACATGAACTGCTCAGGTAGGGTTAGCTGCTAAAGAGGTGTGCTTTTTTGTTCTATGCTAACTAGAATTTCTTAAGGTCTAATTATTTACAGCAAGGTATATTACATTGCTGTAGCCTAGAGAGAACACGGTAACAAAGCAAGAATAACTGAAGCCATATCGTTGTCTCCCAGAATAGGAATGAAGTCTTCTCACCACCAGGAAACAGTAGAAGCTCCACTTCTCACTTAAGTAACACTTGTATTAAAAATGAACATCTTGTATGAAAACAAATTTCAAAGCAAACATAAGCTGCTGTTTATGTTTATGTAAAACCTTCCTGTAGGTCTCAGTCAAGAAAAATTGTTCCATTATCCATTTATTGTTGAAGAGACTGGGTACATTCAATGACTTTCAGCAGCGTCTCCTTTTCATGTTTTTGTGTTGATTAGGGCTGTTCTACGTTCCTCTCCATTGGATTTGATAGCTATTTCTTGATGAGAAAGAAGATATACTTGGGACTGTTTCAGTCCCATTTGGATGATTATACTGATAACCAAGCACTTGTGGCTGTAGCAGGACCTCTTTCAGAAAGCTAATGGGTCCTGGCAGACAGCCACCAAATACAATGCTGTCTAGATTTAGAATAGACCTTATGTGCCAAGAATGGAAATTACCTCCTGTATGTGGGTGGGTCATCTGGCCAGGAGTCATTTTTGAGCATAGAGCCCAATTTGAGGTTTGCATGATCTGATGAGCTGGTCGTCAGTTTTGAGTACCCTGGAAAATAGTTATCGTCTCTGAGATTCTTTACCCAAATACAATTCTCTCCTGTTGTTATGAACATTTAATAAATAAAAACAAGGCAGATGCAGTAATTAGGTGAAAATGGATAGGACAAAAATTTGGAATTACATTTTTGTTTTTCCTACTATTACATACAGGAAATCATGATCCTACTGAAATCAGTAAAAATTCTCTCACTGAATTCTGTGCAGACGGGACATTACTAGTAGAGCCAGAGTATGTGAACTGCTTTTAATGGCAGATCTCTTTGTTGCATATGATCTAGGATGATTCACTGGTGCAGCGTTAGCGTAGATCCAGTCATTTTCCAGGTGAACTCAAAAGAGAGGTACCGGGCAGCATTCTTTTCATACGTATTTCCATTTCCTTTTAGCATTTGCTTGTGAAATACTGAGCTCAAACACCAACACTGTGTTGATGATGTGCTATTATTTATCCTATTTTCTGTCAGTACAGAAGTGCTGGTTCCTCTCTTGATGAGGTACAGTTAGTGCAAACTAACACCAGATGAAGCAAAAGTGACTCTGGCCAAGGCATTGTTCATACTCGGTGCTGAAGACACAAAGTCCTTAACTCACTTCCTCTCTTAATTAGAGTCACAGAGTCTCTGTGTCTTGCTAAGACTGTTCACCTTGTGGCCTGGCAATATCAGTACTTCAAAATTCAATCTTTTGTCTTATACTTTCTCTGACATTTTGCCTATCTTTCCTGAGATACCACATTCCTGCCTATTTCTCTATGGCTTACGTAGATCAAATCTCAGGTTCCCTCTAGCTCCTAGTATGCTTGTCATTGCTGTTTTAAGGTCTTATCCAAATTTTCAAATAAATTAAGAAAAGGTTCAAACTGCTGCTAGATCAATTTACCTTTTGACATAGGCATCATGAGGGCAGCTAAGCTCCCCTGAGATATGCTGAAGCTGGGGTGAAATAAGGGAGCACCTAGGTCAGGGGATTCTAACTCTTGGGGTCCCACTGGTGGGGGAAATCAGCCAGAGACACCCTTCTTCTGAAAGGGAGTCACCCGTGACAAAGAACGCCCCTAAATAACCCCTAAAAAAAAGGAGTAAGAAAACATCCTTTAAGTGTAGGTTTTATCCCCAAAATGGCTCGCTCCATGATGTCGATTAGGGATTTTATTACTGATTGTGTAAAGCATTCTGAGATGTGGCAGAATCAAACTCTATCATAGATCCTTATTCTACAGTGCTCAGTGTTTAAAAAGACAGAAATGCAGAGGAAGGAGAGGAGAAAGACTTGTAATAAACCCAGAAGTAATTGAATAGTTCACTTCTGGCATCTAAGACTTTGCAGTATTAGTGCTCAGCTCCTTCCATTTAGTATCTAAATGCACACACACACAGAAGATCATGTTTGCTACGTCTCAGCAAAAGCTGAAGGTCTCCAATATTTAATATTTGTTCCAAAATATTCTACAGTGCACTCGCTGGTGTTTTTATAGATAAAAGGAAATTCAATAAACAAATAAACAAAGGGCATTTTAACTGCACTGTTCATTCTTACTTGTACTTTTGGGCACTTATTTAGAGTGCTGTCCATTTTCCATGGATTCTCAGTTGCTGAACAAATTATTACATTTATCATTGTAAATGTTTTGCATAACTGTTTTTTCACAGTGCATTAGTGCGGGTTAAAAATAGCAGGCCTTTGTCACTAGATATTCTCTGGCCATTTAAAAAGAGGTCTGTTTGCATAACAGACACTGCCTATCTCTATATATGATGAGAAAAAGCTTTAAAGAAAGGTCACAAAACTTGGTCCTCTCATCACTTGTCCAGAGCTAGAAATCTAACAGCAAAGAAACCAATCTCTAGACTTAGCTGGGTATAGATGATTCTTCTATTAATCATGTTCAGACTGTGATTAGCTATTTCTTATGTTTAATATTGATATATTTGATTATTTTGAGTGAAATTATAATTGTTCACCAAGTGAACCATCTGGATGGTCATACTGAAGTAATCAGCAAGTACAACTCATTTGTATTCCTGGGGTTTGATCCACTGTTTGGGCCACACCATGCTTAACACAAGCACCTACATTTGTCTACTTCAGTGGGGATAGATTTGCTCTGAAGTTATATTGGTGCAGTGTCAAATTTGCCATAATCTGTGTCTATTCACCCAAACCCAATAGCCAATGCCAAAAAGCTTCTATCTGTCCTAGCTGGGTTTCTGTTCCCTGGGTCCAGAGCTGAATACAACCATGCATGATCAGCACTTGAACTCCTTTTACTGTATTAGATAACTTACTCCAATTTCATATATGTACAGATTCGAAAATAATAATTCTTTGAGTTATCACACTTTGCTTGAGTTCAAAAGCAGTATTTTTGTAAAGAAGTAAAATTTTTATGCAGGTCATGTTACACCTATTTTTTTTCTAATAGCAATGGGATCAAGACACAGGGAAATTATGTGAAGGCACAGTAAAGCCTTTTTTAACAAAGACAATGCCTTGTAGTTTCAAACTACAGTGGTTATATATCCCAAGAATCTACCACCATTTTTAACCAGAACATAATATATATTTGTTAAAATCTGAACCCCAGGTCTTTTTTCAGGTGTTTCTGCCCCATAAAAATAGCAGATATACTTTGTTCCTATTCACATTTAGGTTTGTTTTGAAATGTTTTAGACTGTTCACAGCAAGTCAAAGAGTCCAGAGCCTTAGCATCAGAGATGTGTCCTTTTGTGATTATTTTTAGTCCCCTTGTCTGTAGGTAATTTGCAATCTTATTCTGGTTTTGTTAATGAAAATGTTAAATAGTAAGAGAAAAAAAGTATCTCTGGCATGACTTGGGAGGCTACTAGTTCATCTGTGAATTGCATATAGTGTTGATTTCCTATCACTCTAGTTCATTCATTGAAATGACAGTGGATATTTGATCACATAAACGCTTTGAGGAGTTTAGGTATGTATCAGTACTACTGACCTTACCAAACAACTGCATAATCTTCTAAAATGACATCAGAACAGTTTTTCAAGGTCTGTGTTCTGTAAGCTCATATTATTGGTGGTTGTTATTGAGGAAATAGATACAGTAATTAGGCCAAAATCACCATTAAAGCTGGTCAATACTATAAATTAAATGACGGTGGAGGAATTACATGGCTGCAGAGCCTGCACCACTATTCTGTGTTTGGTTATTCCTGTTCTTCTCCCTTTCACTACTTTTCATAATTTAGCCCTGTACGGGCATACCTTGGAGATATTGAGGGTTCGGTTCCAGACCACCGCAATAAAGCAAATATCGCAATAAAGCGAGTCACACCAATTTTTTGGTTTCCCAGTGCATATAAAGAGTATGTTTACACTATACTATGCTATAGTCTATTAAGTGTGCTATAGAATCATGTCTAAAAAAACAATGTACATACCTTAATTTAAAACAATGTACGTACCATAATTTAAAAATACTTTATTGCTAAAAAATGCTAACCGTCATCTGAGCCTTCAGCAAGTCATAATTTTTTGCTGATGGAGGGTCTTGCCTTGATGTTGATGGCTGCTGACTGATCGGGATGGCGGTTGCTGAAGGTTGGGGTGGCTGTGGCAATTGCTTAAAATAAGACAGCAATGAAGTTTGCCGCATCGATTGACTCTTCCTTTCATGAAGGATTTCTCTGTAGCATGCAATGCTGTTTGATAGCATTTTACCCACAAGAGAACTTCTTTCAAAATTGGAGCCAATTCTCTCAAGCCCTGCCGCTGCTTTATCAACTAAGTTCACGTAATAGTCTAAATGCTTTGTTGTCATTTCAACGATGTTCACAGCATCTTCACCAGGAGTAGATTCCATCTCAAGAAACCGCTTTCTTTGCTCATCCACGAGAAGCAACTCCTCATCCAYGAGAAGCAACTCCTCATCCACTAAAGTTTTATCATGAGATTGCAGCAATTCAGTCACATCTTCAGGCTCTACTTCTAATTTGAGTTCTCTTGCTATTTCCACCACATCTGCAGTTACTTCCTCCACTGAAGTCTTGAAACCCTCCAAGTCATCCATGAGAGTTGGAATCAACTTCTCCAAACTCCTGTTAATGTTGATATTTTGACCTCCTCCCATGAATCACAAATGTTCTTAATGGCATCTGGAATGGTGAATCCTTTCCAGAAGGTTTTCAATTTACTTTGCCCAGATCCATCAGAGGAATCACTATGCATGGCAGCTCTAGCCTTACAAAATGTATTTCTTAAATAATAAGACTTGAAAGTTGGAATTACTCCTTGATCCATGGGCTGCAGAACGGATGTTGTGTTAGCAGGCATGAAAGCAACATTAATCTCATTGTACATCTCCATCAGAGCTCTTGGGTGACCAGGTGCATTGTCAATGAGCAGTAATATTTGAGAGGAATCTTTTTTTCTGAGCAGTAGGTCTCCACAGTGGGCTTAAAATATTCAGTAAACCATGTTGTAAACAGATGTGCTGTCATCCAGGCTTTGTTGTCCATTTATAGAGCACAGGCAGAGTCGATTAAGCATAATTCTTAAGGGCCCTAGGATTTTCAGCATGGTAAATGAGCATTGGCTTCGACTTAAAGTCACCGTGTTAGCCCCTAACAAGAGAGTCATCCTGTCCTTTGAAGCTTTGAAGCCAGGCATTGACTTCTTTTCTCTAGCTATGAAAGTCCTACATGGCATCTTCTTCCAATAGAAGGCTGTTTCATCTATGTTGAAAATCTGCTGTTTAGTGTAGCTGCCTTCATCAATTATCATAGCTAGATCTTCTGGATAACTTGCTGCAGCTTCTACATCAGCACTTGCTGCTTCACCTTGCACTTTGATGTTATGGAGATGGCTTCTTTCCTTCAACCTCATGAACCAACCTCTGCTAGCTTCCAGTTTTTCTTCTGCAGCTTCCTCACCTTTCTCAGCCTTCACAGAACTGAAGAGAGTTCGCGCTTTGCTCTGCATGAGGCTTTGGCTTAAGGGAATGTTGTGGCTGGTTGGATCTTCTATTCAGACCACTAAAACTTTCTCCATATCAGCAAGAAGGCTGTTTCGCTTTCTTATCATTCGTGTGTTCACTGGAATAGCACTTTGAAGTTCCTTTGAGGACTCTTCCTTTGCATTCACAACTTGGCTAACTGCTTGGCGCAAGAGGCCAAGCTTTTGGCCTCTCTTGGCTTTCTACATGCCTTCCTCACTAAGCTTCATCATTTCTAGCTTTTGATTTAAAGCGAGAGACATGTGACTCTTCCTTTCACTTGAACACTTAGAGGCCACTGTAGGGTTATTAATTGCCCTAATTTCAATATTGTTGTGTCTCAGGGAATAGGGAGGCCCAAGGAGAGGGAGAGAGACGAGGGAACGGCCGGTCAGTGGAGCAGTCAGAACACACACAACACTGATTGATTCAGGTCGCCATCTTACATGGGCACAGTTTGTGGTGCCCCAAAACAATTACAATGGTAACATCAAAGATCATTGATCACAGATCACCATAACAGATATAATAATAAGTTGGAAATATTGTGAGAATTACCAAAATGTGACACAGAGACAAGAAATGAGCACATGCTGTTGGAAAAATGGTGCCGATAGACTTGCTCGACTCAGGGTTGCCACAAACCTTCAGTTTGTAAAAAACGCAATATCTGCAAAGCGCAATAATGCAAGGCGGAATAAAACGAGGTATGCCTGTACCAGCCTTTCCATATTCTTGCCCATGCTTGCTCTCGGCCTGACAAGCCTGTAATTAAGTATGTCATCATATTCACTCCTTTAAAATATTGCTACTAGCTTTCTTCAGTTCTCTGAAATTTTCTCTGCATTTTGGAAGCTGTTAGGGACCAACTTTAATGATTAACGTTGCTGCTTATCATTTCTTTCATTTATTTTTCTAACAGTTTGTTATCCTTTTTTATATTGCTGTTATGGAAAGTATTTAAACTTTGTTATATAATATGAAAATACTGTTTCTTTTTTCTAAATAAAGGATAGAAATATTTATTGAGTATTTCTGCTTTTTGACATTATCTTAGACGTTTCTATTATTTCTAGCTAGTAGTAAAGCAGTACTACTATTTGCAGTGTCATTTTTAATTAAACATTCTTAGTTTCTGTGGGATATAGATTTTTGTCCAAGTTCTTAAATTATTTAACTATTTACATATTAACTGTTATCAGCTTCTCTTTATTTCTCCATTTGTTTCATGTTTCAATACGCTGCCTTCCCTTCTCTCAGTAAGAAAAAAAGTGGGAACGCAGATAACGAATAGATCTACAACACTATAGCTGAGACTGGTTGCCCTGTGAAATTTCAGAGGATTTCCAAGAATTTTTTTTTTTTTTTGAGGGACTGAAGAAAAATACATTAAAGGAGCACCATCCCTAAATAATAGAGTTTTGAAGTTTGAGGGAATGAAGTACTTTTTCCAAGCAGCAAGCCAGATAAGAGGCATTTGTGTTGCCTCCCATGAAAAGAGAAGAGAGGCTGCGGGAGCTGGGGCTGTTCAGCCTGGAGAAGAGCAAGCTCGGGGGCATCTTATCACTGTGTGTAAATAGCTGAAAGGAGGGTGTAAAGAAGATGGAGCCAGACTCTTCTCAACGCTATCCAGTGACAGGGCAAGGGGCAATGAGCACAAACTGAAATATGGGAAATTCCGTTTAAATGTAAGAAAAAAACCTTTTTACCCTGAGGATGGTTGAACACTGGCACAGGTTGCCCAGGGAGGCTGTGGAGTCTCTGGGAAAGTCCAAAACCCAGCTGTACTCAGCCCTGGGCAATCTGCTGTCAAAGAAATTCTCAGTACCTTTGGGTTAGGTCAGAACAGCAGCTTTATTTACTAAAACTAGCTATAGGAGAGAGCACATTGCTGCACAGCCCACAACCAGCCTCACCAAAATAACCTCCACACCCCACGCAGGAACGAGGCCTTTTGTGCACTGCCTTGCCTACTCCAGAAGCTTCTAACCAGTCAAAGGTGAGCTCAAGCCCCTTTCCTTTTATGGAGTGTCCTGGTGCTGCAGGGCTGGTTGGAACCGGTCTTAACGGGTGAGTCTGCCTACAGCTTGTGCCTGAAGGAAAGTGCTAGAACAGTCAAGAAGCATCCATAATAAGGCTCCACTAAGATTGTTTTCGAAAAACTTAAACAGTGAATGAACCTTAAAATACATTACCTAGCCTGTATATTTTCACAGAGGTTCCTTCCAGCCTCAGCTCTTCTGATTCTGAGAAATTTAAGGGGTGTTAAGGGAACAAGCAGCTGAGTTCATGGTCTGTATAGACAATGTGGGATACCATAGAGCTTTCTAGGAGGAAGCTATAGTGTTTTCTTCCTTGTCCAGAATTACCCTTCAGTCCTGGATACACTGCAAAAGAATAGGTAGTTTTATAATGGATTGCATTCTCTTTATGTGTTGTTCTTGAATAGAGTGATTGCACAAATTTTTTAGTTTGGGCTTGCAGCCTCTTCCCTGACAAAACTAGCATTTTTCTTTCAGCATAAAAAACAAACCTGTCTGCTTGTATGGAGTCATTGTTTTGGAATGTGCAGTAGCTTGGCGTGTTTTCTTGTACCAGATGGAGCTGCTTGAGACAGCAGATTCTTTTAAGATAACTTTCCAGCTCTAGACTAATATGCAGAGGGCCGATTCCTCAGATTTGAATGTAAAAATGACTTTGCAGAAGTTGATACTGCAATAAGATACATAGTTCAATACCCACAACTCTGCTGGAAACTCAGTGCAAAAAGATAATTCCTTCAAACTAATGCCACTTTGTGGCAGGAACACTGGTAAAATAGTTTCATTCACAAGCATCGAAACTAGCATTTTCAAGATGACTCATTGTCTTGATTCAACCTGCTTTTTAGGTTCAACTTACTAGCTTTACTGCTAGCCTGTTCAGTTATTGACAGCTTTGTAGATGGGGTTTGTTTTTATCCTTCTGTTGTTGACAGTTCCTGTTTTTTAGTGACTAGGCCTGATTACTCTTGTCTACTTAAGTTATTTCTTCAACGTTGTTATTCAGGTATGAATTTCATCAAATGGAACTTGACTGCTTGATTAAAAAGGGGATCAGGAAGGTCCAGCTATTTTTTATTTTTAATCAATGAGTGAAATATTATACTTCTTTGAGAAATATTAGCTTCCCTTAAGGAAGCGATTGAAACAGGAAATTTGGTAAGTGGGGGTATATGGATCAGTTACATCTTTGGTTACCTTAATAGAAAAGTAGATGATTTTCATTTGATTGACTTTTATAATGGCTTCAAAAACTTGCTGATTTACTGTCTGAAAAACTGAATGAACTTTCTGAAGTTGTAGCATGTGTCTCCATCTAAGCTGAACAGAATTTCTTTCTTTTTTTCTGTAATGTGTAGGTGCAAAGAAGAGTGTGATCTCTCTTTTGTGGTGGGTGCTGCTTCCTTCCATATAGATGTTTATTTGTTGAACAGAAGGAGACTGATTTCTGTACAGTGCAGCAGTGCACACAGAATTGTTGCACGGACAGGCAGTGTAGTATGTTGTATTTCTGTCTGCTCTAGCAGCACATGATTTTTTTGTCTCTGGATATTTTACATTTCTGTTTACTGTAGTTTGGAGGAGGAGGTTTAGTGTTAAATAATGAATGTTGCATCTTTAACCAAAAGGTAACCAAAAACTGAGGGTCTCGTAGGTTATTCCACTGAGAAAGATAATTTGGTGATAGCATCAGATACCTTCAATACAGTTATGTTTATTTACAGAAATATATAAAATTATATTGCCATAAGTACAGAAGAGATCAAACCACTGGGGACAGTGTATTGCAAACAGCATCAAACCCTTTTCAGCCATCACCAAGCAAAGCGCCTCACTCAAAGTCTTTCTTTGGGCGCTTGTTCTGGTTGTGTTGACATCTTTCACTGCATGACCCACTGAAAGGCCCTTTCACACTCCTCCATGGACTCACACACCTCTGCCCAAAGCAACCAAATGAATATCAGTGTTTTAAGTGTGATGCCTTGTTTCAGCTACCCACTTCCAACAGTTACATGACTTTTCACAATAATTTTAACGAATTATTAAGGCTGCATATAGCAGCTTCAGCTTAGCTTCACCCATCTTCAGGATCAACCTTGCACATTCTGCATTATGAACTTGCCAAAATGCAATGCCAAAAGCATCCTGCAAAGGTGTTCCTGGGATGTCAGCGATACCAGTAAACTAGCACTAGGGACCAAATCCCACAGAAAGAGGCTTTAACCTACGATTAGGCTACAGTGCCATGTGAACTCTGTCAGGCTGCGTAGGGGTGTTTTGGCCAATACTGTGACAATACTGAACATGTGTGCAGCCTCAGGAAGGCCCCTCCAACGTGGGAAAAACAGGTCTAGACCACCCTCCACTCAACATGAGGGTTTCTGAAATCTTCCTAAGCAAGCTGGCAGGTACTGCCACCCCTGTGCTTCTGCTTTTGGGTAATACTCCTCCAAATTTGACCCCGTACTCCCCAAATCTGTAATCTTCTACAGCTGATTACTTAGCGCTGAAGCCTGGCCCGCGGGAACTGAGTGTCGACGCGCTTCCCTTCATCCCCTCCCGCTGCTTTGGAGAGCCTAGGAGAGCCCCCTTCCTAGGGGGAGGCGGGCACCCGCGGGGGCACCGCGCACGTCCGCGCCTTCTCGCCGGCGGGGGGGGGCGGGACCTTGCCGCAGCGCCGCGGTTGCGTGGCTACCGGCCACGGCCGCGCTCCCCCGGGCGGCGGGGCCGTCCTTCCCTCCCCTCCCTCCCTTCCCCCGGCCTCCTCCTCCC
>NW_020451007.1:260585-423259 GCF_003343035.1 Apteryx rowi
CCGCTCCGTGTGCGCGCCCGGGCCGCGGAGCCGCGGAGCCTCGGGCCGTGCTGCGCCGCGCTGCGCGGGGGCTCCGCGCGGTAGCGCGGGCGGTGCAGTGGGGAATAGCGCGATTGAACAGGTTGGGATGCGCGTGGAGTGCGCGGGTTGCTGGGCACCCCAGTTTTCTGGCCCTGACATAGGGCTGTGCGTCAAGACCGGGCTTTTTCTTAATGCTTTAGCATAACTGCTGCTGGAAGTATTGGTTCCTAATGCTGTAAGATACTTCCCAGGAAGCCGCGTTGCTGCCTGCCTGCCCTAGGGTTGTAGGGTGTCCTAGAGCGGCCAAAAATACCAGGGCATTCACTTGTTTTTCTCCAGCCCCGTTCACGGTTTAAGGAGGTTCATACGCATGGGAAAAATAGCAGAACTTTTCTTTCTGTTAACAGGAATATGGAAAAGATGAGGTAGTTTTGAGTATCCTTACAGTTCTAAAGGTGATTGCATCTCTCAAAACTGGTGTTTTCATAGGCTGCGGGGGCAGTGACCCTTGATTTAAATCACTTTATTCATAAAGTTTTCAAAGGGCTGACAGTTTCTTGGGTCAACTTTTTAACTCTCTAGTATATTTTTGCTTTTTCATGTGTAATTTATTTGAAATCTGTCAGCATAAAAACTGCCTTTTTATTATTTTCTGGATGTACTGTCTAAATCTGCCATAAGAGCGTTTATTCTTTTGTTTGCTTTTAGTGGACGCAGGATTCTGTGTACTTTTGCAAAAATAATTCAGATTATAGAGTTAAATAGTTTTTAAGTGACAGGCCATTTGTAAGTTTACAAAGTAATATTTAGTCCATGGTCCAAGAAACAGTGGGTAATTTATTTATTTATTTATTTATTTTCTTTTCCTGCAGGGCAGGTGACATTTAAAAAAATCTGTGTTGTTCAATTAAGTACACTGTATTTTTCAAGAATCAGGCTGTAATAAACAAGTGATATTATTAGTTACTTTTTTTTTCTTCCTACACTCTGAGTCCCTTGAATAATTGCAGTGTTCCACAACACAAAGGCTTTATATTTTTGTGAATACAAAATGATTCAACGGGATTAAACAAGTAATTTGTTCTGAATAAAAGGAAAAGAAATCAAATGACAAACAACTGAAACTTTAGCCATTCTCAATTGTATTTTTCACTAGCTTTACTCCATAAGTAAACAAGTTTCAAAATACAGTTTTTGTATTCATACAAAATAGTCTGTGCTCAGGGTACTCTTATTTTCGTTTTATGAAAATATGCTTAATTATTGGTGTACTGTCTGAAATCAATAGAAAGAATTCCACAGGCTTGTCTGGGCTGTAAGGTTTAATTCCAGGAACTTTTCCATTATGTTACTCCTTCATATAAACACACTTTTCTGGTGTGGCTGACTGGGGTTTATATTCATAAACTTCCAGGAGACGAAGCAGTAGACCTCACTGGATTCATTCCATGCTTTTCCCCTAAAGAGAAGGATTCAATTTAGTAACCTAGCATGAACATTTGTGGAATCTGTGTCATATTTTTGGAATGGGGAAGCGCAGGCACTCTTGAGTTTCGTGTAGCCTGTCATGTTCTGATGTGCTATATTTTCATGCCATATCTATGGAGCTGTACTTTTAAAAAGCTAATATAGAAGTGCTTGAGATTAAAAATACTGTGCTGTAATGTACATATGTTTGTTTGCTTGTTTTTATGTGAGAATTGGCAGAAATTGCAGTTCTTCTCCATCTGAATCTAATAGTGCTTTTTGATTGGAACTTTCACTGCTAGTCAAGTCTGATGTAATAAAAGTGACTTATTAAAAGGTGATAGTCATTTGATTTTTGTAATGTGCAGGTATCTCCTAAGCTCCCAGAATTCTTGGTATGTATAACATTGTGCATTTGTATCTTTATATACAGGCACAGAACAGTTCTGAAGTATCTGAGGATGGATAAAGACTTCCGCTACTACTTCCAGCACCCATGGTCTCGCTTAGTTGTGGCTTACTTAGTGATCTTCTTTAACTTTTTAATATTTGCTGAAGATCCAGTATCTCACAGTCAAACAGAAGCCAATGTTATTGTTGTTGGTAATTGTTTCTCATTTGTAACAAATAAATACCCTGAAGGAGGAGGCTGGAGATTTCTGAAGGTGCTTCTATGGCTGCTTGCCGTTCTCACAGGACTGATAGCTGGGAAATTTCTGTTCCATCAGCGTCTATTTGGTAAGTTATATGATGCGCCTACTGACATCTTAATAATGGCTTTGTGACTTCTGCATTAAACTTTCTGCTCATTGCAGTGTTTTAAATTTTGCCATAAATCAATTCAAATGTTTAGACCTGTATAAAATGCGATACATCAAAGCTCACATCGTTGTGGAAATTAATGCCATGTGTAAGCATAACTAACAATGATTTCAGTCAAAAAAGGCTAAAAACAGTGAAAGCTGATGTGTTTGAAATAATTGAGAAGTCAGTGATTTTCAATATCATAAAAATACAGATGCTTTGCATCTTCAAAGGGTAGGAAAGGGCAGTGACACTAAATGTCTTGTCAAAAATCACATAAATGGAAGCAGAGGCACTAAGTATGGGAGCTGGGAAAAGAATAATTGGATTTAAATGTTTTCCTTTTTTGTTGGAGAGTGCTAGGAGATACAGAATTGCTCTGGTTTCTTTGATGTTGTCTTTTTGTTTAGAGCTTTTGCGCCCAAACAGGGACAGCTTTTGCTGAGGGAGTAAGGTTACCACCATCAGCTGTCCACCACTTTCATTTACTACATGAAGGCATAAGCTCCTGGTGAAGAAGCTACTGAACTGCCGTAGTTTGCAATTATTGGAAATACTAGTTGTTTCTTTCACTGCAAAGATCTCCGAGCGTTGACACTACAGTTGCTTTACTTGACTGTTATAACTAATGCAGATTGGTGTTGCCACAGAGCACTGTCATTGCTCACTGAATGCATTATATGAGTAAACAGATGATTCCTGTTTCTAATGCAGCCTGCTAAATCCTTGGTACCCTTTTAATGAGTGTTCATTTTTAGAAAAATAAAAATTATCCATTGTGTTCCTAATATGATATTTCAAGCACATATAAACCTATTGGCTGTGCAGGTTTCCAACCACAGTAACCTTTGTGGTATGGCTGCTGTGATCTGCACCTTGGCAGCTATTGTACGTAGTTTTAATAGAATTGTGATAAGGAACTCGCATATGAAAACAGCAGTACTACAGTAGCAGGTTCTCTCTGTCTCCTAATGCAAGAACAAGTCAATGAAATGGAAAGGTTAGGAAAAAGAAAAATGATAAAAGCAAATACTTTTATACACAAGATGTAGCTAAACTGGGGAACTTATTGCCTGTGGAATGACCCTGGAATGAATACTGGGTCTGAGAACTTAAGGTGAAAAGGATTGTAAATATATAAATATACAAAAATATCTACCATTGTCTTAATTGAGTCATTGTTTTAGAGAGTCTAGTAAATGTTGTATCCTAGGGTTCAAGGCTATCTCTAAGTTTTAGATATAAGTAGAAAACATGGAAAAGATTACCTCACTCGTGCCAGGTGCAAGGTTTGCACCATTCTTTGAAGCATCTGACTCCAGGTGTGTCAAATACATGCTGCTGATCTGCATGGACTAGTGCTGTATTCTTAAACTGATAGAGCTGCAAGATGGATCATTACTGGAACATCTCTGAGCACATGAGTGATTGGCTATTTCCTTCATTTGCCTCATTCTATTAAGATAGAAGGAAAACCGGTATCAAGTGTTTCAGAAGATAAGCCATATTATGAGACTTCTCTTAATATAGGCTTCTCCTGAAGCACTGATTCTGAAAAATAGTTGAGCATCTTGATGGCTATTCAATGGAACAGGATCTCTGTGGTCAATGATGTGGCTAATTCTGTCCTTGGGGGACAAACATCAGTGTTTCTGAAATAAAGATCTGATCATACAGATATCATACAAAGGAGGAATCAGTGTTGGGAGGAAGCTAGCAGGCAAGAGATTCCTACCTTTCCTACCTCTGACAGCAGTGCTGGTTTAGGAATATTTACGGTGAGGGTCTGAGTTAGCAATTGAACGTAGATACAATCTGATCTGCGGGTAGTTGCTGCAAGTTCAGTTTTGTGGCAAGTTAAGGCAGTGTAAATCTGCCCCAGTCCTGCTCTCCTAACGTCAGCCACGTGGGTTTGGTGCCTTCCTGGAGCCAGCGCTGATGTTAGTGTGACTGAGCAATGAGCCAGCACAGGGAGCTGATCCCATGCAAAACGAATGCTTCTGCTGTCTACTGAGGCAGTTGCTTGAGTCATTGATGCAATGGCCAGGGACCGTGCAGCCAAGAGAGCCGGGGGCGCTGGCAGCCCGAGCTTATGTTGGTGCGAGCTGCTGGGGAGCTGCACCCACACAGTGTGTCAGTGCAAACATGCTATTGCTTGTGATACAGTGAGACCAGATGGTGGTCTGTGTGACTGTGCTGCTGCTGATGTGGCCACGCTAGCTGTGACTGAGCTAGTGATAGCGGTGGCGTGGAGGGGACAATGATGTGGGCTTCAGAGCAGACTTGCAATGTGAGCGTGTCCCTAAGTGTCTTTTTGTACAGCTCATGCTGAATTTTTCCTGCCAGTTATTTGCCACTATTTTTATGTCTTGCTTTACCTGCATTAGTATGGTTATGATTATTTGTTAAACAAGTTTCCTTCTGTTTTGTTATACCTCCTGTAAATAGAGAATGATCTACTGCCTAGAAATCTCTCCTTTTATTGAGATCCTCCAGTATGCCCTCTGGATCTTCTAACATCGAGCACTTTTTAAATTCACACTTTTATTGTTTTTAATTTCCCTAGTCTATGTTTTTAAATAGCTGCTTTTTCTGCCATCTTTTCTATTTAATCTTATTTTTTTCATGGATGATTGTATGGAACCATTTTCTTTTTTTCCTCCTTGTTTACTTCTGTTTCTCTGCTAGGTTCTGTTTGTGGAGGGAATTGTAACGGGTTGTTCCTTGGGGCCTGTGCATAACTTCCTGCAGTCAGGAAGCCAAATAACCCCGGTCTGACTCCCCGTGTCAGATCTTGGCTCAGAGGGTATGCTGCAAATTGAAATTGAGAAGGATTAGTCTGCACATCTCACTTTAGATGAAGAGCAGTGAAAGGGATTTTCTTTCCCTATGTCTTTCCGTCTCTTTCCTCCTTCCTCTTCTGTATTTCTTCTTGCTGATCTGGCACGTAAGCTAGAAAAGTAGTGTAGCTAGAACTACATTGTAATATAGTTTACCATCTGTGACAGACAATGTCTGACAGTCTTGACTGGCATGAGCTATAAAAATAATAGAATTAAGTTTAAGCATGTTATGTTTCTAAAAGGTGGAAAGAGAGACGGCCTCTAAGCATTATTGAGGCTTCGTCTCTCTGAGTTTATAGAGAGATAAGAGAGTAGGTAAACTATATTGTTGAAAACAAGAAATCTTGAGTCTAGAGAGCATGGTGAAATGTTTTCAGTTGGTAATTCATTGCAACCTTTGAACAGTAACCTCCTCAGGGACTTCTTCAAGACATCACTAACAACTTCAAAGATTAGAAAGCAAATACATTTCTTGCTATTCAGTCAAGAAATAACATTACATTTGATAAACATCTCCAGTGATAAATATTTCCAATGAAAACAGTGTTTATCTAGTACATTCTTCATATCTTTGCAGCATATGGTCAGAACAAATGGAATTTTAAAATTGCCTTTTGGCTGTTATCCACTATATTCTTTTGATTCATCACTGAGCGTATTTTGTATTTAGTTAGCTACTGTGTTCTGCCATGCTTTTTATTTTGCACTGGAAAATGAAAGGTCGTAGATGAATACTGGAAGTTTGGGAAAATAAAAAAATAAAGATAAGTACCCTTCCATTTTTTTTGTTCCATATACGGGAGTTATTTGAGGCAGGAGAAAACTGTATCTTCTTAGATACAGAAAACTGTATCTCACTTAGTGAGAGATTTCTTGATTTTGTTTTCTGCTTTTTTAAAAGCGGAAACAGCTTACAAACTGACTCTATTAGATGACACTGTGCATTCAAAAAAACGCATTTAAGTCTTCAATACTAATTTAAAAGAAATTTCTGAATAAGCTCTTGCACATTTTTCATATTTCTCTGGAGCACTTTCTGAAAAAGTAGTGGAGGACTGAGTTCATTTAAAAAGTGTATGTTTTAATTGGCACCTTCTCAGCTTATGTACATTTGCAGTTCTGTACTCCAGCCTCAGGCCAAAATTCTGAGTTCAGTGGGAATGTTTTGGCCCAAAATTCACACTGTGCGTTTTGCGTCTGTTTGTATAAATCTGATCTATCATGTTAATTTAAAATAGTCTTACGTTTGAATAGATTTTTAGCAGTCTGAAAGACAGTTGCTCTTCTTAAAATGGACAGTATAGTTGGAAAAGGTAATATCATAATTTTTTTTCAGTTCAACATGTTTGTTTTGACCAATATGTAATAATCCTTAGTTTATGCTGCATATTAAATATCTCAGTTTTTAAAAGCAAGTACACTACAAAACACACATGTATCTACCTGCACATTTTTCTGTTTCTAATGATTATAAAGACATATTAAAATCTGATTAAAAGTTTGTTGTTACAGAGACTGGATTTTATTCAATTGCTAATGAGTGTGCATAGATTTATAATTTGAAGTTCCTTTCTAAATGACATGGATGGAAAGTAAATGCTTAAAATGTCATAACAAATGGTGGGAAACAATATGTTTAGAAATAGAGCCATGTTTTTTAAAACTGGGAAACAGTCATAATACTGCAAGCAAATCAGAGTAGATGAATAAATGTTGAGGTTAATGGATTGCTCTACTATAAATGCCCACAGTATGCAGTTTGTTTAGAATTAAATGATAACCTAAACTTCATAGACACTGGAGGGAATAAATAAAACAGTCATTGTAGGAATTGCAGTGAGCTGTGGGCCGATGCTGATGTTGCAGATTTTTAACTGGACAGTAGTGCCATGCTAGGAACTATTTTATGACAGTCAGTTTCAAACAAAACACCCACTGCAGCCCCGTTGTCTCAAAACAGCTTTTTGTCAAACATCTTTTCTGGAAGGCTCTAAAAGATATTACAAACCTATAAACAGACTCCTCACCATCTGCTTTTATGTTGAAAGTTAAAGTATATAACAACTTTTGCAATCTGCATACGTTCAGTGCTTAAGGAAATTAGGCGAAATGGAATTTAGTCAGGATGATAATGTACTAAATATGAGTAAAGTGAATCTGTTAGGCAGCTAACAGACAGAATAAATTCATAAAATAGTCCTTTTAATATGAAAATTTTGAAATATTAAGGGTCATATTGGTGTAAAACTTGGGCTGTGGTTTGACAGAATGAAGTGCTTGGTGGCAATAATAGGCTGGGGTATGGTTGCTAGTGTTGCTGTGGCATATCGCTTCCTCAGTGGTGTTAGCATGTGGCACACAGATCTAATGAAGAAGGCGGTCTGGTTTGCCAAAAAAAAAAAAAAGTGATAGGATTTTTGCATGGTAATTTTTCATCCAGATTGTTTCCTGTTCTGGTTTGTGATAGTAGTTTATATGAACAGTTGTGCTACCATCTGTAGGAACAAGTGATGGGTGTATGGCAATACTTGCATAAATTCTAACCTGACTGATAGAGTATATTCTTTTCCTGTGTCAGTTCTGTATCTTACATTACAGTAAGACCTGTCACTAAATACCCAGCAACTTTGCTGAGTTTTTTCATTTCCATTGATGACTTCAATCTAATAGAAAGCAACTTGTGATAGTGAGTGGGTAAAAAAATACCATCTTCAAGAGCCTGTTCAGTATGAGTTTCAGTAGCAAGTTAATGCTGTTGAAGACATTCAAAGTCTACTGTGATTGCTTCAATTCACCTCTTTTGTTTCCCATAGAGTGTTGAAGCAATACAATAAGATTATTTTGGTTCTACAAAATGTATGCCAAGGGGCTAATCTAACCGTTAGCTAATAATAACGCACAAATGACTGTGAGCAAGCATTTTCAAAAGCCAGAATCATCAACAAGAAACAAAAAACCAAGAAACTTACTGCCAGCCACTGAATGAGTACAGGCTCATCACATTCCAGCTCTGGTGCATAGCCAGTAATAAGATGTCAGTTTGAACTTCACATCATTCACCAAATGACCTTTGAAACAAATAAAAAGCATGTAAGTGACCTCCCGATTTCTTCTTTTACTTTAGTATTTTTAGAAGTGCATCTTCTGCTTCCTCTCATATAAGGCTCAATGAGATTTCCATTGTCTGCGCTTAGCTTTAATTACAGAATCCGTCTGGTATCAGGTTACTTGTAGGTTGTAAATTATAGAGTTTAATTGGAGAGGCAAAGACAGTAGCTACAAAAAATTACGCTCTTTTCAGTGGAAGCTTTAATTCCACTGAGACACATTTCCCATTTCTGAAGCAGCAGCAAGAAACTGTGGAAAGAGCTCCATGTGTCAGATTATCCATAATGGGAAGGCTCTAGAGAATATTTAGCATCCAGTGACTGAAAACTAAAAGTAGTTTCATTGCTACTTAATATTGATATGTCAACCCTGTGTTTTGATCTCTTTGACATGACTTTCAGATTTTTTTTCCATTTGAGACTGGAAGTGAGGTTGAAATGATGCTTCCCATTCAGCAAGAGTAACACGGAGCCTTTTCTTTGAAGAGAGAATAAAAAGAGATTCCGTGATTGGGCAAATTAAAAATTGGCCTGGGGCAACACTGTGCACTAATAACGAGAGTAGGAACTCCTATATATTTGTAACTCAGAGGCTTACATCTTAGTTCCCTGATTTCTTCTACAGAAACAGAAGAGTGCTTTTTTCTAGCAAGAGTAACCATATGGGTGTAAGGCAGGTATAACCTAGCACAGGGGCAACTTTCTTCCATTCCTTATTACATACAGCAGGGAGATGGAGGCAGGGTTCGAGTGGATGACCACCTCGCTGTGTGCTGCATGGAGAGACCTGAGGAGAACTTGCTCTCCATAGTCATGCTGTGCCCCTAAAGGTCCCCTTAGACTGTCAGAGTGGCATGTAGGTTCTTCATGTACCTGACAACGTTTTGTTTTCTGTGATCTTACTGGGACTCCAAATTAGCCAGTGCGACTGCCTTAGTTTCTCAAGTTATATATTGCATATTTTTGAAAATGAAAAAGAACGTTGTTGTGGGCTTTTGAAAACTCTAAATACATTCTCATGATTTAAGAACTATTTAGTAAATAGTAAGTGTGGTTTATGCGTTTCTTAAAGATATTTTTCGTATGGAAAAATGGAAAAAATTGCAAATGTACTTACTAACCAAAGTGACGTTTGAAGAGGAGAGACCAGTATTTGTCCTGTATGGGACAGGAAGGGAAGTAACAGTGTTTCCTGAGGGGATTACTGAGGCAGACAAAGGACATAACTCATTTCTGATGTTGAAAAAAAGTTTTCTACTTTCTTATTTCTCTCTTTTTTTTCAGAAGGGGCAATGTCCCATTCCCCGCAGCATAGCCCCTGGCAGGGGAATGGCAGAAACAGCAGAGACATTTCTGCTTTAAGGATTCAGACTGGTGGCTCCAGGTAGCAAAGGATTTTCCTTGGGGCAGACTTGAAAGCAGCAGAGCCACAGGGCAAGGTGAACTGAGATATGAACATTAAGCATCATTGTAAGAAATAGTGATCCCATGAAGCTTTTACAAACAAAGGATTTTTAATCCAGATTGTTTTCTAAGCTTGATTCAGATAAAGCACTATACTTTCCTTTGTTTTCTAGGTAAGGTGAAATGTTCTTATGCATCTATCATGTTTTACTCCAGAGACAGCTCCATTTTAGTAGTAAGCTGAGTGAATTCCACCATATATCATGTAAATACCTTTTAGGATTGCTCTGACACTTAATCCACAAATAGCCCTTATTTATTATTGCCAATTTATGATAGTTATGGTTCCTGGGTGCCAATATGAAGGCTTAGTTGGAACTGACTTTTGCTTTGTGAAGTCACTGGCAGTTGTGCCAGAGCCCAGTCTGAGTAGCACAACATAGAAGGTGTTTGAGAGCAAGACTCTTCTTTTCAAATTTCCATGTGAAAAATGCTGATGATAATGTAATGATGGTTATGATGGTAATTTAATGATAACAATGGTAATTAGAAAAACTGATGATTTCCTGTTTGACATTAAATATCCAAACACATTTCAAATGTGAAAAGTGATGCTTCCCTTATGCTCAGCAAAGCAGAAGCTTAAGATATCTGAGATTATATATGCAAACAAGAGGTAGAAAAATGATTTGTTAAGACATCAGTTAAATATTTCAAACTACAACCATGATTTCAATTTTTCACATTGCCTCATTTTCCTGTTCCACTTCTGACACAGTAATTCCTGTCTTTGTCTTATACAATTGATCACCTGGATTATCAATTGTTTATTATTCCAATCTATAAGACTTCAGAGCATTAAAAACTTTGTGTTGAACCAGTGATGCTTCCAGCTCAATATTCCGTCTGACTGTGGCCCAACATGGATGCTGAGGTAAGGGTGTAAGAATAGGGAAGACTGTAATGATACCTCCCAGAATAGTTTCCCAGCCTCCAGCAATTTGTTTGGCGTTTAAACAAAAATATGCCTATTTTTAGATATCTTTGACAGGCATTCTGAAGACAAATAATAAAGCTAACAGTAGTCTTCGTCCTTGTCTATCTGTTACTAAGAAGCAACTCCTTCACAAATTTTCTCATGTTCTTATAAACTCTAGTATTTATCAAATCCTTCTTCCTCCTACTTCTGTTAAGATAATGGGAAACTGGTTAGTTTTGGCCACCTCACTAAAGGTCAGGAAAACTGAAATGTTTCAGAATGAATTGTCACTTAGCTGAAAAGAGGCAGATTCTTCTACTGAGGTCTTCCTCTCTTTTAAATTGCCTTGAATTCATCTTTCATCTGCAACACTGGGGTATGATCTTTCAAAGTGGACAGCTCCTTAAGGCTTTGTAGGTTCACTTATGCACATGCTAAATAGTGTTTTCTGTTTCTGGAACACTGATGAAATGTGCATCTACTAAGAAAAACACTTCTATTTATGCTAAAGCAAAGAAGAAACTAAATCTGTACAAGATCCAGTGAGAGTCAAACATACTAAACAAAGAATGAAAATGAGATATCATGGTAGAGTGGTTGTGAAGAGATCAGGCGGGGTTGCAAAAACTGTTTCTGGAGAGTCACAGCAGCAATGGTATTTAATTTTAGTTTATTTGAGAGAAAGGAAACAAGGCCTAAAACTTGAGACATCCCAGTTTTAATTAACAATAAAACACAAATATCCTAGCTCTCTTGCTATTCTGTGACAATGTAGATTCATAGGTTAAGTGACAAAAATTATAGATCTTAATTCACTCCTGACAGTGTAATTTGTTGGAATTTCACGAGTTATAGAAAGTGAAGAATATATTAATATGTAATATTTTACATGGAACTTCTGTGGAGTTCCTGATCCAGAGAATTTATGGCTTAGTACAGCATTCAGTTCTGTATCACTTTCATATAGCAAGGGAAAACATAAAATCTATTTGAATGGTTTTCCTCATACCTTCCACTCTGCTTGATGAGCTTCTTCCTGATACATGCCAGCTAGGATTACTTTGAAATGGTTTGGGTCCATGCTTATATCCTGTGCACCTCCTATCTGTGGCAGCGAAAGATGAAACGGTTTTTATCTAAATTAGAGGTCACTTCTGTAGGACCTGTGTAAATTCAGAGAGTAAAACAGGAGTACTACTGTCCTGAGCATGTCTACAGATTTCCATCGCTTACACTGTGGATAAAGAAGGCAAACTATCTGTGTTTCTCATTGCTGTACTAGTGGCATACATCAAAACAGATATAGACATCATAGTCTATTCAGTCAAAGGGACCATACTGCAACACTGCTGTCTGCAGTGTGGGGTTGACCCATAACATACCTGAAAATGTCTTACCAAAGCACTCTAGCAACACCCATGAACACAGGACATCCTGTTTGTATCAAGCATTACAATACTGTGATACATTTGGTGCAAAAGTCTCATTTGGTAGTGTGTCCTGGGCACTAATCCATGCGTTTTTAGTACTTCTGTTTCTACCTGTACTACACAAGTTCTTTCCCGTAGATCAGTTATTCCAGACAAAACTTTACCCCTAGAAAAGTTATTCCATTTGCTCAAGACTAAAGGTTCTTCACTCACTTTCTACTGTGGGTATTGTGAATGTTGCATTGGAAATCAGATTGATGCCTGATACAATTCCATTAGAAAGTCAAAGACCAAGATCAAGAATTCACACGTTACTTGCTTTGTGGTATATTCAATCCCTCTTTTTTGTTTTTATATTTACAAAACTTATTCCTAAGGAGACATGAACCTTTGTGTCATAAAGCCATCTTTTGCCACATCTTCATGTTGAGGAAGCAAATTAAGTCTGTTCTAGCTGTTTAGTTGGTGTGGCATGTTATGGGAAGGTGACATCCTTCAAAGGCCACTCCCCCAGAGAGTGAAGAGCATGCATATATTGAGTATGTCAAGATCACTTAGGTGTCTTTGGTGCTATTGAAAGGCACTGCTCATTTTGTTGCTGAATAACTGACATTCCTTTATAACTATCTAGACCTTTTAAGGAGTCTATCATTTTGTGATCGTTATGAATGCCTCAAGACAGCATTTACAGTTATTTTTCCTCACCACCATACGAGATGTATTGAATTTAGTCTAGCAAGGTATTCCTAAAATAAATACTTCTTCAACATGAGCTGAAGACCTTTTTCACTTTATTGGAAAGGTTTGATTCCTTACTCTGAGAGATTTGTTGGAAAAGGGTTGTCTTCTGAAAGGGCTGGAAATACTCAGCAGCAATACTGAGAAAGAGCTGCATAACCTCAAGGAAACAAGAGTGCCATGTACCATTTTCTGTGCCTATTCTTTGTTAAGACAGTAGCATTTCAAGATGGGGAGTTCTTTTCTGACTGTTTGAAGATTAAGATGCTGTGCACTATCATGCTGCATATAAAGCATTCTAGGCCTCAAAGCTGTATCATCGACATGCCGTTATGAATTTTTCTTTCATTTAGTCCCTGAGGTCCAGAACTGTTTAAGTTATTCTCCATCTAAAAGTTGGATGGATGAGCCTCTGGGATGGAATGCTTTTCTGTAGCACAATCCCCAGGGAGCAGCCTTTTATCAGATTAACATATAGAGGTGTATGAAAAGGCTTTCTTCCTGAGCAGCTTACCAGCACCATTCTCCTTTGATTATTTCGGTTTTGATCGTCTAGACCTGTCTGGTGAATCAAAGTGTATTTGAGTAGCCTCTAAGTTCAGTTAGGTTGTCTCTTGCAACAGCTTCTGCAAAGTGCTCCAGCTGAGGGTTATACTGTTTGCTTCCTTTGCGATGCCAAAACCTGGGAAGGCTTCATGCATGTCTCCTCACCAGCAGGAGGCTTCTCCCTGGCAGCTGACCTTAGTTTCTAATGATTTAAAGATTCACTGTTTGACTTCCTTTATCATGGAAGTCACCTTTATGGTGACTTTATGGTGATCTTGCAGTGAAACTGGCCCTTAGAGTGGCTATTTCTAAGCTAAAGGAGCTGATGAAATACAGGCTCTAAGTAAGTCCAAATATTGTATTCTGTTACTATTAGACTTTTTCTGAAGTTTTTAGCTAAAAGAGAGTTAGAATCTCGCCTTAGCCAGTCAGTTCATCTTCATTTTACCTTTTCCTTTGCATTTCTCACCCAAAATCTCACCGGACTCCTGGTGATATAGGACTTAACTCTTCTGACAGTTGTGTAGGCTAAAGCTTTTTATTGGAAAAACTGCAATTATTTCAGTTTCTATTAAGATTTTTATTGTATTTGTGAAGAGCTTACAGGTGCAGTCTATATACAGTTGGAGGTTGTCAAAATGACTTTCTGATTGTCAGATGTCTAGCAAACTAAATCTTAACTTGGTTAAAGCTCATGTAAAGTTACATATGAAATATGAATTACTGCTCCTTGCACTTCTGGTACAATTTGACTTTCTGATACTTTTGGTGTGGAACTGGTGTAGATCATATTCTAATGTTTGTATGGTTGTCCTACAGTCATTTTTTATGTTGGATGCTTCTTCTGTCTGCAGACTTCAGATAAGTGTGAGAGTGTCAGTCTAAGATTGAATTCTGCTTTAAGTTACTCTAAGAATGAATTATTGCTAACCTTACACAAACTGAGGTTCTTCAAAATGTGTCAGCTCCACCACAGATTCCATGATTCGCTTCTCATCAAAACTAACTGGAGTCCTGCTCATTTGGTATTTTAATTTATGAAGAAATTGAGTGACAACAGATCTGTTATTCTCATGCTGTGGTGATTATTATGGCATATGAGTCCTGCTGTTGTATAACAGAGGTGGTTGTTGCAATTATAATCTGTGTAAAAAACTGACCAGAACCCCAGTTATCAGAGGAAAGTTAACTTTGAAATGAAATTTAGACAGAAATAGTTATCTTTAAACAGAGGAGCACCTTCTAGTGGTATTGAATGAGCATGACAGTTAGTTAAACAGTAAGTTATTTTCTTTAAATAAGGAAATTTAAATATGCCAGTGGAAAAAGAATAGTAACAATTATTTATGTACAATATTTTTATGATTGAATTGATAAATCATTTAAAAACAGAGGAAAAAATGAACATAAGTAGGGAAAGCATACGTTTGGAAAATTTGTAACATTTTTCAATTACAAAAAAAACCAAAACAAAGCTACAAGCTTTTTATGCATATCACATAAAATAGTATTTTCGTGTGTTCTACTGAGGAACTTTCCCACCCTTTGGCTTTTCTTTAGTAATGGAAATTTGTGTTCACTATATATCTGATTTAGCTTCAAATGAAGTTTGATACAGAACTAGTATTTTGAAAGTTTCATGGATTGCTAACACAGTTTTTCCATCCTGTTTATTTCTAGTAAAGATACTTTGCTTTGGTTGCTTACTTACAAGTGGCATATATCAAATATACTTAAAATTCAATTTTCCCACATATACCACTACATAAAGTAGATCTTGTTCTTCAGGCATTGTGGGTTTCTACTCTGTCAATTTCTGTACAGTAAATATTCCTTTTTGAACACCATTACATAGCATTCTCACATAATACTTGTTCAAATATATTTTGCAAATGTTTTATCCAGTGAAAACTCATTCCATATCACTGTTTTCAAGTGTGCCATCACTGAATAGATCTGTTGAAATAACTAATATTTTAGCATCTTCCGTTCCATGGTATAAGGGTAAGTGGTTCTAAGGAAACTGGAAACCTGGGACAAAGTGAATGGAGCTGGAGTTTGTTATACTGCTTCTGTAACAATGGAAAAAATATTCTGCAAAATAATGAAAGTGCCATGCAGTCACTTGTTAGAAGTATGGCTGGCTAACCCTAAGGCTGTTTTGAGTCTGATATAATAATAATCAGCTTTCCTGAGTAAGAGCTATGTAGCATGCAGCATGTACATAGGATTTGATTAACCGATTATATTTGTTTTGGTGTTCACAACACTGTCTGTCTGGGCATATATACAGATTCTAGTTGAGAGATATATATAGCTCATGAAAAACATAATTTTCACTAAGTCTGAAAGACTGGAAACACTCAAGTTCAAGTGTGCTCCCCAGTATTTTGCTGTAGGCTAGAGAGTCTTCTTGATTATCACTGGAATATACATCTTCTTCTTGATCCCATAATATCCCTTCTCCACTTGTCTTGTGCGTTTGAAACACGCTGTAACCCTCTGGGGTACCTGTTCAAGATTTAAGATGTTTATTCACAGAGTCCAAAATAGACAATGTAATTAAAATATTTATTAAAAATAAGAAATGAAACCCATGCTTAATTGCACATCCTGAGATTAAATCAGAAAGGTGTCTCTGGTCAGGGTTTCTATTTTTCTGCATGCTTTATGTCTCAGATTAGAATACAGTAGAGAGATGGTCCTGCAGGGGAGCATGTCTGCTCCCATAGCTGCTCTCTGGGCAGAGTTAATTTTTTTTCATGAAAGTAGTTTACTTCTTTCTTGACCAGGAGAGAGTCTAGGTCCTTTCTTAATTAAAATAAGCATTGTTTCACTACCTTTTAAACACAGACGTCTCTTTATAAGAATGTGTGCCTTCTCCTGCATTTGACTGACCAATTAACTACTTTTTGCCTCAAGGCAGTGTAAAACTCTTTTCTGTCTTGCTCTCTGTCCATCTTTGATGGCTCAGTGTGCATGTTTCATTGTGAACCTTACATTCCCTGCCAAGTCTCAGAGATAGGGTAGCTTGCCTTAGTCACATAAAAAATCTAAGGCCAAGCTTGTGGTCCAAATCCAAATCTTCTGAGTTCCAGTTCAGCATAAGGGGTAGTTGTGGGGTCTCTTTTCTGTCAGTCTCAGCTTCATGTGGTTGATAGAAAGGGGCATTTCTCTTTCAGATAATGCTAAAGGTTAATTATATGTATTTGCTGTCATTTAAACATGTTAAACCTTTTTAAAATTCTTTTCTGTTGCCTGTTTGAAATATAGCTTTTATAGACTCCTCTGAGGTTGAATATAACACCACAGTTAGGTTTGTGATTTACTGCATTACAGTACTGCATTTTAGACAGTTTATCACAATGTCCATTTGTAAATCTATAGATGTTCCTTTATGGGTGGGAGCAAAAGCTGTTTTATTTCATGATTCAAAAATACTTTCTAAATGTTTATTTAAAAGGGCTGTGTGGTAGATACAGCGTAAGCAAATTAGTTGTGAATCAATTTGAGCACTGTTTCAAGAGAAAAGAACCAACTGTGGAGAAAAGTTCTGAAATATTTCAACTAGTCATTCTAGGGTAGCACTGAAGTACTATTGAGAGACAGCATTTACAGCACTGTCCTGCAGAGTTCAGCATCAGCATTATATGAGATACAGATACTGTTGTGTTTCTTTTACCTATTGTGAAATTTGAATTCCAATAAATTCAAAAAAGAAAAATGTAGTTTCTATTCAGTACTGCAAGCAAGACAATAAAGTCTCGCATATTGGAACTCTAAAATGAGAAGAAGGAGGAGGATCATGAAATAGCTTGGAAATAGAGAAAATGAGAATGTGGTAGGTATTTTATATTTAGCAGTGAAGAAAAAACAGGTTTCTTAGAAATGCCAAAACTTTTTAAAGGATAAAAACTGCAAGAATACAGTTCATATTTATGTGCCCTCTAACCAACTTTTCTTTAATTGTGCAATGAGGACATCTAAAGAGAATTTTTTTGCGTAATCATTTTATAACCTGGGATACAGTCACATAGAGTTAAAAAATCTGCACCTCAGGAACAAACATGTTAGCATTTTCTATTGCTAACGCAGGTTTTTCAGTTGCTTCCCTTTGGAAAATTGTTCTAAAACATCATAGGAAATCAATAGCTATTTTTTGCTGCTTTCCCCTTAACTGCATCAGCACAATTGTTTTAGCCTGATGTAATAAATCAGTAAGGGTAACGTCTATAATTAAAATTACATTCTAAACCTGTATAATGCAAATTGACAGATAAAAATAAATTCAGAATTAAGCTGGCCTGCACAGTGTAATTCTGACATAGCTTTTTAAGTCTTTCCATATTATCTGTATTTTACATTTTTTTTACATCAGCAGATCTAGGTATTACATCCAGGTAGCAGTAATGGCATTAATGGAAAGCAAAGAGGTAGGTGTGGTGTGGAATCTCTTCATATTTTGTGGCATATCATTTTTAACAGGCCTTTATGAATTCCCCTGCCGCATTCTCTAAAGCAAGTGGCACCGACCATTACAACACTGCTCTAGATTGTACAAACCATTTGGTTAATCTGTTAAGGAAGAAAAAGTGTCAGTCCTTTCCTTGCTACACCAAAAGTCCGTATTCCTATTCTTATCTTCCTGTTAAAAGAAGAACATGCATTCTTTTCAATGTTCATATTTCTATTATTTTTTTCTTTGAGAAATAACAACCATTTTTAAAGACTCGGTGGAATTTTAGACTAACTCAGCAGGGCTGTACATTTCACCTGCACCTACTCACCTGTGGTTTCTGGTTCACACCAGACCCTCGAGACCATCAAAACCACTAAGACAGGCTGCACAAGAAACCTGCCAAAAAGACTACTGGCTGCTAATGTCTGTCTTCTGACTCACATTGGCTGGACTAGTAAGAAACCGGAGCTCATAGGCTCCCATTGCCCTAGGGCACGATGTACTTTGCAAGGACATTGCTTTTCCAGCTAGGTAAGTAGCTGAGACCCTGAATATGTACATTTTGTGACATCAGGCTGCATTTTACCTTAGTCTGCAAAAGCTGAGAGCTACAGTTCTCAGATGACGTTTCATCTTTCCCAGATGAAAGAAGCCCCATGCCAAACTGTGGAAAGAGAAAGGACTGAATTGATAGATGGTAGGTCAGCAGAATGCCCTAAAGGAAAGCTGGTTTGAGCGTGAGGCCACCACAGCTAGTGACTCCCTAAAGGCAGGTCAGCATGGTGCCTTCTCCTACTCATAACCCCGGGTTCTAGATGCGGCTGGTCGTTTGGCCACCTGTGCCTGGCACCAGCGTCACAGCGTGAGGAAGACGTTGGGAGCAGCAGGGATGGGAGTTGCAAGCCCAGCTGCAGGGAAGGGACGAGCTTAGCTTGTTTCTTAATACATGTCAAAATTTCAGGTTGTTTGTCTGTGAGGTGAAAGTACTACTCAGCCAGATGCAGAACAGCAGAGGCATAAAGATGTTTTTCCTTGCAAAGCAGCTTTGAGACATTTGTAGCTCAATTTACCTCTTCAAATTACAGTGTTTAACAATCTGACTTTTGCTTACAAAATGATTCCGAGTTTTACAGTAATAAACTTGTTTCACTGAACACAGCTGATCACATATACAAACAGTCCAGTCTTTCAGGCCATGGTCTAGTTTTTATTTGTCTAGAATATTATAAAAATGACCATCACTGTAATAGCTCAGAAACTAGATATGGTACATGAAAGCTACCCATATCTTGCACTTCATTTTGTAGGCTAATAAGTTAGTACAATATTAACTAGTGTGTTCAAATCATTAGAACAGCTGAGCATTTAATTGGATACTATGTCCTCAGATTTAGTGCAAACAGTGACCTGTAAGAAGTCATTATTGCAACATACTTGTCATAATAGAAAATGTTGACTTTGGCTCTTAGCAGTTTAGTTTATTGTTTGCTTATTGTAGCAACATGGAATAATCTTATTTAATTTTATTTGTCTGTGTCAAGCTAGATGGGGAATATTATAATAAAACCTTTTAAGAGCATGTATTTTCAAATAAAAATATGACCAAGTAAACAAGAACAGATGTCTTGTGCCTTTTAACTCTTGTTTTGTAGAAAACCTTTGAATTCAGTCAGGGCAACATTAGCATTTGTTCAGCCTGATTGAATAAAAACACTTTAAAAGTGTGTTTAATTGATTATAGCATCACTTATGAACAGGTGAATGAATGTCTAAAAGCCTTGTCAGCTGCTAGGGAGTATTCACAATTGAATATCATGAGGAGCATGACCACTTGAATATGAGAGAGGGAAGGATTTTTCAGAAGAATTTTGTATCTTAAAGTAATCTCTAAAGATTAAATTGTCCCTTTAGACTCAGCCCAGCACACGGCATGTTGGGTAAAATGCCTGTACCAGGAGAACAAAGGCTTTGTGGCATAGGTACCTTTTTTCAGGAGTACCTCTTTTTTTTTTTTTTTTCCTTGTTCTTCATTACTTGAGGTTGGTTGGGGATAGTCTTTTCAGAAGCATAAAGTGGTTTCTTTGCTGTTCCTTCCACTTATTCTCTTGTGTCTGCAAGCACCTTGGGACCTCCATTGTTGATGGCTTTTCTGATAGAAAAGTAATGAGCCCCTTGTTCTGCCAACAAACCCTGAGCAGTGAATTGGGGAACTAGGACACCTACCTTATTCAGCCCTACATAAGTGAACTAGAGGACCTCCAGCTTGGTCCTGCTCTTCTCCAGCAAAGTGTGTAGAGCAGGGCTACCATCCACGCTGCCTATATCTCTTGCTCAGATCCTTGGGAGGCAGGGACGATCAAAGGGTACACAGCAGGAATCAATACTGACTTGATCTGTGTTATTTCACTGGAAATTTATCTTCTGAGTTGGCTGAGATCTGGATTCTCCCCATGAGAAGCAGTTCCCTGCCTCTTTGCATCCCTTATCTTTCCTTGGTCATTGACCACAGACACAGATTTAGCCAAAGGGATGGGAGGGGTGTTAGGAAGCAGTAACCTCCCTCCAAGCACTCCTTGATATTCCCAGGCCTCTGATGGCAATTGCTGGCACTGCATCATGCTTGCCCATGCAGCTCTTTGGTAAGGTGATGCTGACAGAAAGTAAAAAGCAGCTCATTTTGCATCTTTTACTCTTTCTGTGAGTATACTGCCGGTCACAGGGAGAGTATAAAGGTCATTCTTGTTCAGTTAAATGTGTTTTATGTTCTCATTACCTGACCAGAATGAAATGACAATGATTTCTCCCTAGCTTATATAAAGATTTTTTTTTCTGAGTCAGACTGTCATATTGATTTTAAAGCATTTTCCTCACTGTTGTCTTCATTTTTCTTTTTATACAGTGGAACACAGGTAGATGAAACCTAGACATTGCTTAAGAATCTCTGCAAACTGTGTTAATGCTGCTTGCAAAAGGCATTGCGTATAAGTTGTGGAAGGGCAGTCTGTGAAGCTTTTTAATTATGTATTTGTCTGGAGCTTGCTTTCAATCCAACCTTTAACTGAAATTTTTGATTTTATTCTCACCAACTCTTGGGTATTTGTGACCACAGGCTACATTCATAGGTATAATAAAAGCTGCAATTATAAGACAAAACAATTCAAAAATTTCCAGGAATCAGGAAATGACTTTAATAATGGTTTTCTTAATTTCTTCTGAATTAAGTGCTTCTTTAATCATTAACAACACAAAGGACTTCCTAATGCCACTTGCTTAATATGTAACAATAACATTAACATCTGTATAATAAGATTTTATGGAATGAGAATAAAATGGTCTGTCTAAACAGAAAAACAACTGTCTTGCTATGAAAAATCATTACAGAATTTGGAGGAGGTACTTATGTAAGTTACTATTTTCTCTTCTGAAAAAGCTCACATACTTAAAGTCCTGGCAGATGAAACCTGGGCATCTCTCCTTCCCAGTGGTGTAAAGTTATCTTTCCTAGCTCAAGACTGCTGCGAGTTTTTACATATATTTATGTGTCCAAAAAAACTAATTTTGATTTCGCATTGAATTTTACCTCGCCTGAGCAAAGACAAATTAACCTCTTTAAAAGGAATACTATAGTAGAGAAAGGAGGAAAAAACAATGTATCTTTAACTTTAAAGACAAAGATTGAAAGATAAAAATGACAAGTGTTTGATGTTGGAAATGTCTTCCTGTTTACAAACTTGGCAATGCAGTCCTGTGGGAGCAATAAACTCATTTAGCCCAGGGCTGTGTGGTTCTCCACTCTGAGCTCTCTTGTACCCTTTTTTGTTCTGAGAGCACCTTTATCACTAAATGGCATTGACATTCCATCTGAACATGAGGAAATACTTCTTCACTGTGAGGGTGACAGAGCACTGGACCAGGTTGCCCAGAGAGGTTGTGGAGTCTCCTTCTCTGGAGATATTCAAAACACGCCTGGATGCAATCCTGTGCAATGTGTTCTAGGTGACCCTGCTTGAGCAGGGGGATTGGACTAGATGATCTCCAGAGGTCCCTTCCAACCTCAGCCATTCTGTGATTCTGTGACATTGTTTATCTATGTGAGATGTAAGCATATACTATTGTATATAATTGCCAATGTGTGGCCATTCATGCACTAACAAGTTCTCCTTTTTAAGGAACCCAATGCATTGTTAATAAATCTGTCGTGTTCGTCATAGGCAATTCATGCATAAAACAAAGTCGAATATGTAGTTCAATATTTTTCTCTTTTAAAATAAGAGAAAATTCAGAATTGTGAAGTCATCAAAGGAAAAAGAGGACCACTTACCATGAGGGGAGTACATAACTCCCTTGACCACAATATAGACAAGCAATTTTGTTGTGAGATGTAGTACATCCTAACATATTTAAAGTATTTCAGATTATCAGGACCTGTTTCATTTGACATCACAGTTAGAGACAATTAAAAATAGTTGATCTTCTAGATATTCTGTATCTATTTTTACTCAATACAGTTGAAACATGCAACAGAAGACATTTGATATCAATATATCACAGAATTATTTTTACATAGATACATGTAAGGACAAAATCATATTAAAACTATGAACATTTAAAAAATTATGAAAATTTACAAAATGTATTAAAAATTACCTTGTCATTAGTAACTTCTGAAAATAAAGTTAACATGCTTACTGATATATGGGCTTTAATAATGAACAATATGTTGTGTGAGACTTGGCAAGAAAGCAGATCAGAAGGGACTTGAATATGGAACATTACTGTTTTGCCTGTATAATATATTGAGAGAATGTGTATTTGACAACACATGAAGATAGCTGTTCCTCAGTGACTGTACATTGTGCTCTTTTAATTACTAAAGTGCACTGTACTAATTACCTTAGGCTGTCTTGAAATTGTGGTGCAAAGACCCTAAATTCACAAGAGAAAAAGTGTGGCTATGTAGCAGTGACTCTTACTCTTTTTGCAGCTCAGCCACTTCTGTATTTCAGGACCTTTTCTTTGCCCACTTCTCTGCAGTGATGAATACCGAGCTCACTGCAGAATGGCACACTTGACTGACATAGCCCACTTAGGAGTAACAGCTGGAATTACCCAGCGTTTAATTACCCAGCGTTGCACATCGGTTTGGAACCACCACTGTGTTGGGGAAGACTTCAGCAAAGCTCTTCAGTTCGTGTTCATTTGCTTCTTGGACAGATTCACTGTGGCTCTGACTGTCCTGAGCAGTTTGTTTGTTACTGTTTTGTGTGTGTGTTTGTTTTTGGAAATCTGCTGCACTTGCCCACATTAATGAAGTTCCACTGGCAGTGTCAGTACTATTAAAATGTAGTACTTATAAATAAGCATTTCTACAAATACTCAAGAAGATCAGTCATAAGCATCACGATTCTTATTAATTACACAGTCCAACTGCAACAGCATTTATAAACATATAGAAAAATAATGAACAGAAACTATAAGAAGGCTCCTCAACACTGTATGTTCTTAACCTTATGCTAGTTTTCTTGCCAAGAGTTAAAGCAGCTGTCTAGGACCTTTATTCATTGTTCATTCCACATCACATGTACATACAGATAAAAGGTGCTGTTTCACAGTAAGTTCGGGTGTATTTATGACAAGAATGTTTAAAATGCCAATTCTAGAAAGCCAGGAGTTGCTACTGTTTCTTTTCCAGTAGACTTGCACGATAAGTTTAATTCTGCATTGCTATCTACTTTTGCTTATTCAAGAGATTGCCATGCTATACAGGAGACCAAGTTTTAAATGAGTCTGATGACACAAAGCTGAATGAGCAGAAAGATAAATGTCTTTGTAGACTGGAGCTTAAGTCACTGTTCTTGGGGTCAGACTGATGTCCCTTACCCTTTGTGTCAGACAGCAGCAGCACTGGCATTTAGGATGACATTTTATAGTTTTAATTCTTTGATAGAATGCCTTATTTGCTACCATAAAAATGATTGGGTCAAGGCAACTATTCATGCTGCAGATGATCTCTGTGACTTTATAAATGGCAAATATTGTGCTTACATTGCCACAGTGTAGTTGGCAATTTATTCTGTAAATTAGTATCACCAACATTGTAACATGATAAGGAGTGAAAGAAACAGCAAATACAATCATAGCAACTGAAATCAGTAACAGAGGTCTAACAATTCTATTCTTTCTTTGCTGACGTTTACTGAGTTGTAGTAATGCTTTGAGAGTCAACATATAGCATGTAAAGACGACTGTGATGGGAATTAGGAATCTCAATAAAAACTTGGAGAGCGTGAGTGGCACGACAAAATGTAAATGTCCTCCAGTGTTATCCAGGAATATGATATCATCATAGGGTCTTCCAGCAGCAAATGTATAGTAGATCTCAGGCCCCGATTCAACAACAATGAAGATCCATACTGCGATGGTGCAAAACGTTGCCTTGCCTTTGTCCCACCATGTTAATGAAGTGATAGGATGGACAGCACCCACATATCGGTCAAAGCTGATGAGTGTCAGGAAGTAGACGCTTCCATATATATTAATGTTGAAAAATAACTTTCTAACCTGATAAAATGTTTGACTGGAATACACAGCTAACTTCTGGAGACTATAATATACTGAAAAAGGTGCCATGAGAATCCAAGTAAGGTCACACAATGCCAAATTAAATAGAAATATAGTACTGGTAGTCCATGTCTTCATGCAGTATGTGTAATGTCCTAGTGCAAGTGTATTGCCTAGCAATCCCACTGATAAAGTAAAAAGGCAAACCAGAATAAGAAAATAACAGTACCACTCCAGTTTGTTTTGCTTATTGCAAAAGATAATAGTGCATGTACCATTCAGATCCATGGAGTATGCCTGAAGGGGAAAGAGAGATCAACAGCTTTTAAAATTAAAAAATGAATTACATAGAATTTCCAATTTGAGTTAAATCTAGTATGACTGAACTGGCAAAAGGAATTCAGAATATAGTATGATGTACAGGCTCTTCTCGCTCTCTGCCTGAACAACTGTAAATTACAAATAGGTAAGACTTAAAGCAACACTAGTACAAACAGATCTTCCATGACCTTTTATCAAAACCTTTACATGCTTTTTGATCTAGTATTTGCAGTTGAGTGTAGTGCATGATAGGTGAGAGAACAAAAGCATGCAACCTCAGGAGCAGCAGCTTCCCCTTGACCACTAATGTCCTCTCCTGTAATATGGCCGGCTGCTTGGCAGGCTGGGACTGAGGTCCAGAACATTGAATCCAGACAAATCCGGATGAAATCCTGGTTTTGCTGAAGGCAACAGCAACCTTGCCATCTAAAGTGCTGACTGAACTGCTTTTTATTTTTTTGTGTTCTTTTATAAATGAATATCCCAGCCTAAAAATGTGGTGTTTATGGTAGGGTTATAAAGAACTCGTTTTGTCTCACTCTTCATGGCCCATCAGTTTGCATCAGCCTTCATTATGCATGGACAATATAGGTCCACAGTGAATTTTTCAAAGCAAGGTTTTTATGCTTTTAAAGTCTAATTTTTCATCCCAACGATTTTGTATTCCTAATAAAAACTAAATAAAGATGGAAATGTTTTGCCAAATTGAGCTGTCACCAATTTCAGTTTGTTAGGTTTTTAGAACGTGTCTCCAAACGATGCAGCAGATGCCAAACTTTAAAGTCTGTCCAAGCAGGAACTTGAGGGTCATACAAATATCTTTACAAACATATATACAGCAATGTTAGGAAGACAGAATGAATTTTTACTGAGGAGGAAACCCACTTTGAATGGAAGAAAGAATTCTTTTTCAAAATGTTATTGATTCCCTGAAAATTTTCAAACAGATTCAACCATTAAGTTGATAGTAGTGTATTTTTTGGAACATAATGTTTTGCTTTCAAGTCTTTCTTTATACTTACAGTATGACTTTTTCAAAGCTACATTTACAGACAGAGGTCGGAATACAACAAATATGAACTACCAGTGAAGACCTGCTAAACAGAGACTGAACTAATTGTGCTTTCCAAATTCATGGCTCACCTAGACATGAACATACAAAAAAACTAGTTCAGACTGTACTGAATGAAATTAAGATGGAAAATTGTTTCTCTAGACACTCAGCCACAAAAGCAGACAAATGACTTTCTAGGAAGTGAGTATGTGTAGAAAACCATCTGTTCAATTCCCAGTGTGTTTCACAGGTGGGGAATGTTTGTTCTCTAAATGTCTTTTGTTAAGTGTTGAGACATTGCACTTTGATCTGGGGAAACTGTATTTTTTTCTTTCCCTACTCTTCTCCATAGCTTTTGTGAATATCAAATTTTGCAGGATTTTTTCATCAACTGAAGTTTTTAAGATATGCCTATAAATTCTTTAAAATGTAGCCACTCTGATGGGTGCCATACTGTTAAGTAACATTTGCTTTATAATGTGTGGTATTAAAAATTATCTAAATGTAGATATGGAAAATTATCTTTCCCTAAAATCATCTTGGCTAGAGGTCATATATGCTTTGAATTAAATTGTATTTCTTTCCTCTCTGACTTCCATTTCGATAATTACAAATGAAGGCTCTAAGCACTTGATTCCAAGTTATGTTGGCAATATAAATAAGCCCTAAATTGACTATAAATGATATGGCCAAACTTGCATGAAGGAACTGTAATGCCAGCAATTCCTGATCTCATCAAGCTTCTGGAAAAGGACATTAGGCATGTTTAAATGGAGGGAGACAGACAGCTGTGCCAGCTGCTCCACCCTGCTGTAAGTTGGCCAGATACAGCCTGGATGTGTAGCTGTGTAACTGTTTTAGGGCAATTACAGACCTGTACTGATAAATCTCCTTTCCCCTCCATCCCCTTCAGTTTACTAGATTGCACTCAGGGCTGAGCTATATGAAGTTAATTGTATATCTGAAGGGGTTGGAACTGCACAGCTGGATAAAATGTATTTGGAGTTACAGAGTGTTTAAAAAATATGTCTGCATTTGTCTGTGTAGACATTTCCCATGTGTCTGCTTTGGGATTTTGATTTTCTAAACCATTCTTGCTGTTTCTTATTTATTGTTTGTATTATAGTAGAGCTTAAAGGGCATAACCAAGACTAGATTCTTGAAATGCTATGTTTTATATTTGCCTTGAGTGATTTGCAGTCTATCAAACAAGATGGACACAGGAAAACAGGTATAGGGAGAAAAAGAACCTTTCCTGAGTTACCATAATAAGCAAGGAAAGGACACAAGTGGTTTGACTCCCAGCTTAATGCTGTAACAAGAAGTCCTGGTCTTCCATCTGAAGAATTTGAAGACTTTTTTTGTTGTCAGGACCTAGCTTCACTGCATATGGGTAGACCTTTTGAGCATAGCCAATAGCTCTGCTACATCCTGAGGCTATTGGAGCTACTCTTATGTCTAGGACATCTGCATGTGTGCTTTAATAATTTCCAGAAGTTACATGTTTTTTAAATCAGACAAATGACAAATCCTCTGTCCACCTTTTTAGCAGCACCAGAATACAGCAAGCTACAGGATATGACTAGATCATCTTCAGAATTCAAGTCCAAAATTTTGCATCTGCAATTTCAGAGAACTTTCTTTTTCTGAAATTACTGTTTTCACTGCCGAGTCCACCTATTACTAACCAAAGCCCCCAACACACACACAGAGCCTTAGCAGTGGCAAAAGGAAAAGAAACTGTTAGTGCTATGACAAGAACAGTGGGCAGCAGCACTGTGATACTATACTGTGACCAGTGAGCAGCTGCAACTGTCTGACTAACAACAGATATGCCAGACTTTGATGAAAGCAGAGCTGGGCTCTCAAGGCTAAAAAATACTTCCAATCTATTGTGTTTAATTTTTCAGCTGAACAGATTCAGCTGTTCATGGGGATGGCCAGGAACATTAAGTGGATAGACCAGTCACATGATGGGGCATCCAAAATTAAACAAATACCTCTGATTTGATGAAAGGGTTGGTATTAGAATATTACACGTGCCCAGGAAAGGGTTGACATATTTAGGGGCTCCATCACTTTTAAAAAGGACAAGAAAGTATGATGAAGTTCACAGGTAAGAATTTCATGTTGTTCCTGTAAGAAGCGGTATAGTAAATCCAACCCTGTCTTCTGTGCTGTGGATCTAAAAATGCTAGAAAAGTTGTAGTTTTTGAAAAGTGACCTATTTTATTGACTCAGTTTTTGTGTCTGCCTGTTGGGTTGTTTCTTCTCCAGGACCTGAAATGAACGTGGTGTAGAACTGACAATATTCTCTGACAGTGAATATCTTCTACAAGCTCCCGCCTTGGTGTCCCCTGGCAGCACCTACACACTATTATAGGAGTCAAGAGGGTTTCTCTTTCTAGAAGAAAACGTGTGTCTTAAATCTTTTGACTGTATAGGACATGTAATATCTGATCTGCATATAAATTGACTTAGTGTGTCTCAGTATATTGGTTGTAACTGATAAGCAAGTTACCTCCTCATTTGTTGCAATCCCCTAAATCCTGAGGTCTTTCCTTCTCTTTGTTCTCCTTGTGCCTGTGATATGGCCTCCAAAGTCTTGGAGTAGGTAGAAGACTGTGTTTCAGTAAAAATTTATTTTTTGAGGAAACTTCTTTTGGAGCTTAGAAACTAATATATCACCAAACAGAATCTGATCTATGTGTATAGCTAAGTGTTGTTCACAGTTTATCACTAGTAGTCATTCATTTGGCATTTAACTTGTATTTGGGAAAGTTCCGCTAGGTTTAGCTAGTATTTTTAAAATATCTAATTTTATATGTGTAAATATATACTATGAACCATATTCTTCCTTGGCATACATATGTTTTTTTGACATTTTTAACAGGTGAGTTTGGCCTAAAGCAAAAGAAAGATTAAGCTGAGTTTACAGCTTATTTTATGTAATTTTACTCCTTATCCAATATTTCTTTGGCCCTTGTTCCTCTCTGCTTGCAATTCTTTATAATAAATGCCTTTATTTTGTGTAAACTGTTTTATTTATTTGGATTACTCTGAGAATTCTGCCTGCCTGTTTACATCCACATTTGAATTTAGCACAAATCTATTCCAGTTATGATATAGGTTTACACTGTAGTGTTCCACTGTGTCTTTTCCACATTTCTGTCTATCCACATGCCAGTATATTTCTGTGTGTTACATATGCTCTCAAATTGAATCCCTTTAGCTCATCTTTTAGACAGTGTTATAAAGTTAATAAAGCATTATAAAGAAAGTGGTAGGTTTTGTTAAAAAAATCAATTATTATTTGCAATTTTTACTTTTATGTCTTACCTGATAAGTTATTAATAATCTCATGCATTCCCTTTTCTTACATTCAGCTGAGTTGATATAAAAAGATGTAATGCATTGTAACTATTAAGTGGAACATTTCACATGTTTTAGTTCAACTGCATTAAGCATATTATATTTACTAGTACAAAAGAGACAATAAGTAATATAAGGCTCTATCTGTAGGCAATTAAGTAGTAAGTATTATGCTAATATCCAATTTCTTTTTTTAATGATTTGATTTATATTTACATTTTATTCAATTTAATCACAATTTTATTATGATTAAGCTACTATTTCTGTCAATAAAAAATGACATTTATGTGCTTACTTAAGAGTTAGGGTTAACGAAATCCTATACGGCAAACATAAGCTACAGTAGAGGGATAGTTAAGATTTAGGAATTTGCCTACCGAAAGCAATAGTTGTGAAAAACTACTTCAAATAGTATGAAATTTATGCATGTGTGTATGTGTTAATCTGTATGTGATAGCTAAACAGGGAAAATTATATTACTTTGGAGAGTAGAGGTGGAATGAATACTTAACAAATCTTTCTCTTACCTGGTTTGAAAATGCTGGAATCATCTGTATTACAGAAGTCTAAGTTCCAGACTATTCTTTTCCTTTCCATTAATCTGGATCTTCTGAAATTACAACTCTATTTTGCAAGTACTGTTTTTAATCCAAGATTTCAGTAATATTCCATATGAAATGGCAGCTCATCAGACAGCAGGTGTTAAACTGCATAAGAGAGATGCTGTTTATCATTAAGCTCCTCCTCTCAATAAGGCAGGATAAATTGCTATTACTATAGCAGCTTCCACTCACTTTTCAGGGAAAGACAAACTTAGGACGAATTTCCAGTCTGTCTAGGCCTTGGGGCTTTCATTATTTCCAAAAATGAAAAAGAAGAAGAGTACGGGAGCTTGGGGCATGTATATGTGTGTTTGCACTTTCCCTTTCCTCTCCCTTCTTCACTGCTAGAATCCTAGCTATTGCTGCCCTGCTTCTGATCTGGGGAATGAACCTGTGATGATATCCCCCATCACAGAGCTTCGTTCACCCCACCTACCTGCCTACCACTTCTCCTGCCCCACAGCTTCCCATCTCTTTCTGAAGTCCCAGCCCTGTCATAGAACTATCCTCCCACTCTTCTATTGCAGGACTCAAACCCTCCTAGCCACTCCAGGTCCGCTCCAGGTCCTCCAGTCTTCCAACCCCAAGTCTGTGTTCCCAATCCTCAGTGACACAAATCAGTCCCAGGATCCTCCCTTTCCATTCCCTGAACATCCCACAATTCTCACTAGTTTTGCCCCACTTTATAGCTTCCCCATGTGTCCAGCTCCAATTTACACTGAAACTGTGGGCTTCCCAGCCCACGGATCTCCCAATCCCAGCCACTCTCACTCCAGAATATTTTATTGCTCCCAACCTAATCCCCTCTCCAATCTATGCCAGGGCATTAGAGGGCTCATCTCCTTTCCTCTGACCTAGAGTGCCCACTTCTGCATCCTAGAATTACCAGAGGCTTCATGCCCCCAGGTCTAGTCAAGAGCTGTAGGTTTCCTAATCCAGGTGTCCCATTTCCCAATTCCTTTCCAGTCTCACTGTTACTTTCTCCATACCAGCCCATACTGGAAGCTTAGCACCTCAGCTCCCTCAAGCTTTCTACTCTAGATTTTCCAGTTCACCAACAGCTCCCAAACACTGCCTCTCTCCCAGACCATTCTGCCTCCCCTCGATCTGCCATATCATCTGTCTTGATACCTTCTGTCCAACCCCTTATCTTCCTCTTTTTTTCCCTGTCTTGACATCTGCTAGCACATGAATGCATGGAATGCTATCTCTTCATTAGATGCGCTCCTTCACCTGACTGCTTCAATTATTGGTTGCCTTCCTTACCTCTTTTGATTTCTGCTGTGCTCCTCTCCTTCTTACAAAAGGAAATTCCTATCTCCTGTTCTGGTGAGGTTTTCAGTACTCTGAACAATTAGAGAACATGTTAAAAAATCCATCTGTTTTTTCAAAGGGAAGATTACATCCAGAAAAAAACTAGATTGTCTATGGTAAACCTTGATAAAACAGTGTCACTTCGTTAGTTGTTATAGGCCATGCAAGCATGAGAGATGGTGAGCTCCACAGACAGTATGTGCTAAAATCAGTAGAGGTAAGAGGCGAACTGCTAGAGGACAGAGTTATGAACACCAGAGAAGGTCCAGATTTCAAGAAGAGTATGAACAACTGGATTGAGATGGATGGTACTCAAGGAGGATAAAGAAGAAATAGTAGGTCTGAGCTTTAACTAAGAAAACAGTGATTAGAAATGATAAGAATGGTTCCAAGGGGCTGCACCAGACTTGAAGAGATCCAGGAGAAAAAACTCCAGACAGTGGATATAGACAGCGTGCCTAAAGAGTTTAGAGATCAAAAACAAAAGGATGATTGATAGGATATTTTTGCAGAAGCAAGTGTGGAGAATATTAAAACACTAGAAAACAATAGATGTGTTGTATTAGGAAAGAAAAGGGCTGGAGAAGACTGAGAGGTTCAGAAGATAAAAGGAGGGATCCAGAAATTGGATAGAATGGGCAGGTGAAAAGGGTAAAGTGCTACATGAAATGAACAGATGAGAAACTCTTATATTAATGATAATGGAGAAGGACAGAGAGAAAGAGGTAAGAGGAGAAAAAAGGAAAGGAAAGCTAGTCCAGGAAAAGTATGTTCCTGAAGAAAACATGGCAAGTTTCACCTTGCACCAAAGATGAAAGTAAGCAGAGCTTTTTTCAAGCAACAAGACATCCTAGTGTGCTTTGGAAAAGGTACTCTCTGCAAAACAGGAATATGTCACATCACTTGATTAAGTACAGAGTTTTAACTGAGTAGAACACTAGTGCAGGGTTTTTCACAGGCTCATACTTTGCTGTCCCAATGAAATTGGGGCTGCATACAATGTATGCCGGGGACATATTTCTACTTAAAATGTTTCATAGGAGAAGTGCTCTGCTAAACAGATGAGAAAGAAGTTGATGCATGAGTCAGTAAGCTTTTTTTAGTGCTTGAAATGAATTGTAACGTTCTGTAATCTTTCCCAGCTCCTCTTAAAAAATGCTGTTATTAGTATGTTATTGTTGCATTCTTTGATTTTTTTTCCCTTTGAATTTCATACTCAGTGTGTAACATCTGAAAATAGGGTACAGGAAAATGTGCATAAGGAACTGAGATTTTTCTCCATGTGGGAATAGTAAAAAAAATGTTAAGACCATGGGGGCTTATTTTGTAATATTGCTGCCTACAGCAAGGCATTTTAAGTTGGTATTTGTCAAATTTTAGTGTGATAAACTGCTTGGTAATTAGCACTCGATCATGTTTTCTTATATTGCCTTTCAGTAAAAATGACCACTGTAGCCAATGTATTGCTATTAAACACGTTAAATACAATCTGTTAGTACAAACCTCTTTGAAATCCCATCTGGGATGTTAGGTTTAGTTCTTGTGGGGACTCAAACGCTGAAAAAAGAGTTCTACACCACCACTCACCCACTCCTACTTAGATCTTTAATCAGTAGAAATAAATAGCCTTTGCAAAAATAGGAATCATTAGAACTATGTATAAACTATAAAAAGCAGGTTGGGGGGGAGTATTGTATTGCAGTAGGACTTGTGGGGACATGACAATAAAATCAATCCTGCTCTGACAAACTTGTAATATTACATTTGTGAAATGGCAAGAACATTACCATGAAAAACAGTCATAACTCAAATACTCTAGGGATCTTTTAGTTCTCTGTGATGCAGTGACATTTGGTGTACATTTCTGTCTGGAAAATGAATAATAATTACACTGTCAGAATGGCTGTAAGCTCTATTCTGTTTTGTCATGGGATTTTTTCATGTTAGCACTTATAGGTCTAATCGGTTTGGAGCATCACTGTGGTGTAACACAGCAAAAGTCTGCAGTGCAAATGCGCAATAATTTATAAGAGAAAAAGAATAATATCTTCCATTTTGTGTATCGAGGACTTGAATGCAAAGTAAATTATTTGTCTGTAAGTCACAGGAAGTCTCTGGTAGGATTCAAAACTGAACCTAAGTCTCCTGAGAATTGCCTAGTCCATACTATGATCCAGAACACCTTTCTGTGAGGTCATCCCAGCTGAAAAGCTATGTAGTATTGGAGTGTAAGCCCTCCAACATACCTCAAGAAATTCAGACTTTCTCAGAATTTCCTATGCTGACATTAAATGGGTGGCAGACAATAACACGTGGCAGCCCCGCACAAAACAGGGAAGCAATGAGGTGGCTCAGTACTGTTATCTCAATGTCATTGAGAGGAAGCAGTGATTCTTTCTTTCTTTCTTTCTTCCTTTCTTTCTTTCTTTCTTTCTTTCTCTTTCTTTCTTTCTTTCTTTCTTTCTTTCTTTCTTTCTTTACTAACCATGTATTTTCTCTATTTTGGGGCTTAAACAGGAATCATCTTAAGATGGCTTTTCCTGTGATACATAGAGTCTCCCTCTAATCTGGCATATTCCAGACAATTTCCTTCTTCCTCAGCCAGTCCTGCAGTTGAAGTCACTCTATCACAAAAGCATATCATCTCTTTTTCATGTGTCCAGCTGTCCTGAATCCCCTCCACTTCTACTCCACATTTGCGTTTTTCAAAAGCTAGACCAACGCATATTATGAGATGACTTTTATCTAACTTTTGTTGTGTGATAGTTGTCTGGTCTGAGCTGATTATCTCATCTCTGTCTATAGCCAGTGGAAAGAGACAGGTAACCTTCAAGATTTAATGACTCTGTTTTTACTGTTAGACAAATACCTGGCAGCAAATAGTGGATTTCACAAGCCCCGAGATACTCATGACACTTCAAATTCATACAGTCAAGCAGAATTCACAGTTTAGAAATACACAGGTTTTTCAGAACACTGTGAGAATGCCACTAAAAAAATAGTTCTTGCCTTGAAGTAAAGACTAATCCTCGGAGATTTTCCCTGTGATATTTGCCTTAGAGTGTTAGGACATAGCGGTTTCTAGAGGATGTGATGGCTTATTAGAGGTTACAGTTAGCCACTAGATGCTTACGGTTAGCCACCGCCCTTCTAGTACATCACTCCTTCCCACTCCCACACAGATGTGCTGTACTACCATTCATTGAGCCTCAAGGTCAGCAGGCTGATGGAACTGTTTTAACTGCAAAAAAAATAAATTAGTGAGATTTCTTTTTTTTCTAGATGGGTCAGTTCCACACAGTTGTTCACTTGTGTACGGCTGCTCGACTTGCTGTGCCAGCATGTGAGAGTGAAGTGGGTGCAGACACTAGTGGTGTCACTACATACATGTAGTGTATGTAAAACCACAGCCAAATTTTGATCAAGTCCCACAGTTATGATGAAGACTCCTTCAGAGAGAAGTTCAGTTCAGTGATTTTGATTGTAGAATCAGAGCCCAAATCAGTTAGTCATCAATCTGTGGGAGACAGCCTTGTAATTTTGTAGGAATAATCTCTCTTCATGCTGAAGTACAAAAAAGTAGTTAGGTTGCATGATCTTGAAATCTTTATGCACTCCCCATAGAAAGTGAAATAAGAAGAAATAAAGCTTAGCACTCTATTTTTCTTCTGTTATTATGTAGACATTTATTTACTGACTGTCTAAACTATGATTTCTCATAATATTCATCCCACAGGTCAGTTGCTCCGGCTGAAAATGTTTCGAGAGGACCATGGATCTTGGATGACAATGTTCTTCAGTACCATCCTCTTCCTCTTCATTTTTTCTCACATTTATAATCTGTTCCTGATTATGGCAGGGAATATGAGGTAGGCAACAGATTTTTTTTTCTGTCTCTTTTTCTCTAGAATATATTGTTTTGGAAACTCTTTTCATACTACACTACTTTAGAGGGAGCAAGAGCTTACCAAAATGTCAACATGTTAGTATTCACCACCTTGTTTATTCCTCTGTGTTCTAAATTTAGGTAGAATAGTGGTATAATTGTTAATTAGCCAAGAAGATTAATTATAAAGAAGATCAATTATAAAAAGTGAGATCTTGACCAGTTATAGCAACTATTACATCATGGTACAAATGATCATTATATCTAATTGCTTTGATTAAAGGTTACAGGTGAGCAAATTAGATTTGAAGTTAGGACTGAGTGATTTAAAAATATAAGTATTATTAGTGTGCATACTCAGGTAATTCAATGTTAAAGGAAATTGAAACATCCAAACTTGAGGATGTGCATGCTCAAACCACAAACACTAAATGTGTACTACAGTGCTATTTTGGTTATGCAAAATAATATTTGCTGATCCAGTTTGGTAAAAATAGTCTTAAAAACCTATTTTGGGTTTTTTTTTTTCCATAAAGTGCTCCTACAGGACAAAGTTAAGGTTGGTTTAGGGAACAGCAGTTATGTTTTTAGTATTCCTGGATTTATTTTAAGCTGAAATTTTATCTGAATTTTCTGCCTTAAGGAAACTAGCTTTTTCCTATTATTCTCAAAATTAACACCGCTTTCACATGTTGATTGTCCTGAGAAAACCTACATTGCTTGTCATCTAATGCATACTAAATGAGTTCATTGGGCAAAGCTACACAGACATGTTGTTTATAAAAGGCAAGGTAGCATCTGAAGAGTTTCTAGCAAGGAAAAAGAAATCCAATCTATATTTGAGTTGAAGAGCAGGGCAAATAAGTGAATAACTTGTCTTTACTCTGCAGAATAGGAAAGGCATACAAAAAGATGTGATGAAGTATTATTTAATGGACCCTGGTGTGGTATGGTATGTTACAGATCTTAGTGTGCCAACAAAAATGCACAGTGTATAAAGAACTTTTAACAATGTGAGATAAAACAAAAGGTGAGTAGGAGACATTGGATGTCACTTAATGAACATGAACACAGACTGGCTGGGCTAATCATATGATTGTTGCAATAAAACCAAACATTATTAATTTGTCTTGATTCAGGCAAGGTGAGTAAGGCAAAGAATCACTCGCTATTTTGGGAGAAAAAAGGTTCACGTGACCAGGAGGTGATCATGGTAACAAGGCAGTAGATATGAATAGATGCCTAATAAGAGGGAGAATAATCCTCCCCCATTGGGGAAGGTGGGAGCACTGCAGGCTTCTGGCTTCCCTATTTACATATTTGTGCTATTATTGGTAGTATGTTATGATTTCTGTTAGATATTTATAAAACTCCAGAAGCTCCACTAGCTATTAGACAAAGCATTAACCAATTTGAAAGCTTGACTCCTGTCTGGAAATCAGAGTTCATTCGTCCTTGTCAACATTCCTGTTCCCCATATCTATTACAAGTTTCCGTGGTTCATCTGCATCCTGTTGGCTGCATGGAGGAGATCCCATGATGAGCCGTGTCTGACTGAGTGCATGGAAACAGGCACAGTCTATTAATAAAATAGTTGGAGTCAGTCAATCTATGCTCTCCCCTAAGGCAGAGTGCAGTCTTTCCTTTTATAGAGCTTATGCCAACCCTGTATTTGTCACTGATCGTTATGGGAAGCTGACCCTGCTAGGCCAAAGTCAAAGAATCATTTCAACTTTTCAAAGTGTGGTGAAGGCTTATTAAGAATGTTTCGGGTGTATTTCAGCAAAATAAGCACTAAGCAAATTCAGAAAAGAAAGTTTCAGTCTCAAACTGCACAACTTAAACTTGAACAGAGCTGTTGAATCAGTCCTCTCAAAGTCCAAGTAGAGCAATGTATAGCACTTTTGAAAAGATGGACAGAGGGATTCTACAACAAAAGACAAACATCATCAAAGCCAACTACTTCACATTGCCACAATAATTTTTTTTTAAGGAGTGGATTCCTTTTTCCTGAGTAAATGCAATCCTTATGAAAGCTGTTTGTTTCATGTTTTATACTTCCGTATGAAAGAACACCTCTGGCAACAGACTTTGCCACAGTGCTATATCAAAATGACCAACATCAGAGGGATTGACTTCCAGGATAAAGGTCAGGATCCATCTGCATGAAGGTTACAGTCTCTGTAGGACCAAGCTGACCTTTGTGCCTGTGGACTCCTGTGCAATAAACACCTTGACATACAAGCATCCAAAATACATCTTTCCAAAACAAGGGCTGTGAAAATCTTATAATTACTGGCTACAAGGCTGAGTGAAAGAAAGAACAATTCTTCTTATGTGTGGTTGCTTATCATTCTGTCTCTGTATCAGCCTGCCCTGCATGCTGGCAGGAGAGTGATTTTGACAAGTTTCTTATATCAGATGTTTGATCTTATAAATCAAAATTCCTTTGTGGCTCACTAGAGTAGGAGAATCATACCTCCTGCGTGTGCATGCCAACACTGATGATCTCTGTGGAAACAATACCCTGTTGAGGGCTGGAGAAACCCATGCCAGGAGTGCTATAAGGTTGTTTCATGTTACCGTCTCTCTCTAAGAACGTATATTTTACAGTTGCCAGGCCTTTTTTTTTTAAAGTATTTTCAAAGATACTTCACACGTCTTAATTTGGCAAACTTAAAAATGTCTGAATGTATCCCTTTAAAAAGGATAATGGTGAGGACCGTACTTTGCTGGGAAGAGAAAAAAATGAACAAGTAGCTGGTATTTGAAGATGTACAGTACAGCTATTTGCATGGTGAAAGTGTGACAATTGGGTTTGAGAATTTTGGGACAGACTGGAATGTATCATTTTATAAGTCCCTCTTTTTTTCAGTGCCATTTCCTTTTAGGGGCTTCACAGTTTATTGCACTAACCCATTGTACATTAGGTCATTGTTCTTTTAGTCAGAGCTGAACATCTGGCTGAAGAAACATGTCTGAAAAGCTGTCAGAGAATGATCTGCAGCTATTACTTCTTATTGCTTCTCATCATTAAAACAATAAGCAAAATCCTAGCTGGGCACAGGGCCCAAAAAGTAGGTCTTTAATATAGAATTTCTCTGTCAGGATTGTGGCAAACCCACTATCACACAGCGGAAAACCAGGCTATGGAGACAGAAGACCAGAAAGGATGCCTCGTTTATGCACGATAACTTGACCCAGGACTAAACAAAGGGTTAAGATTAGAGTAAAGGAATTTCAGTCAGAGCTGTTTTCTTCCCTCATATTATAAGATTAGTCTCTTAGGTGCTATTTAAGAATAAGGTGATTGTGGTTAAGGATCTTCATTGCTTACCAAATTGTTCCTGAACAGTCATTCAAGAGGCACGGAGTACCAACAGCAAGATGAAATTATGAGGGAGTTTGTGTAACTGTCTGAAGGTCCAGTAGGGTTGAGGCGCAGGCTTCAGGAACAAGGTGTTTGGCCTGTTTGGTCCTCCTGTGCAAGAAAGATGTGGAATACAGAGACTAAATGTGAAAATGATCTGGAGGTAGGAAGGGTTTCAGCCACTATTCAGATTCAGGATTAGAGACTTGGGGAATTAGAGCAGGATGATTAAGTCAGAACAGATTACTAACCATCTAGAGAGCAGGCCTTTTCTAAGCTGCTGTAAGAATGAGCCAGAAAACTGCTGTTCCTGTATAAGTCAAATTTAACCTTAAGGAGTGGTTTATGGTCAAAAGATTTATTTTGGAATATTTTTAATACTTGGGGAACAGTAAAAACAGCTGTAGAGAACCAGGAGAAGTATTACCTTGTGTGATGCTGGAGGCTGAACTATGCCATGGGAGTGAGGCCATCTAATTTCCTCTGTAATTTGGACTTTTTAAGTTTTTGAAGTAGTGAGAAGGGCACTGCGAGTTACAACTTCTCAGTGGGTGTGCCTACATTAGCCAGTGATGTGGTGCGTTGAGAGGGGCTCTGGTACAGCACAATGTGACATACGTTGGCCCAAGGATCTGCTGTTCACGCCACAAGTCTTCTGGTGGTTTTATGCACACAGATGAAGTTCAGTGGTCAGAACCCTGTCGTCCATCACACCTGTGCACAATATTCATCGGCACGGTGAGCCCAGAAGGCCTAGTGAAGAGGTTAGCTGCTAAGTGTCCCTCTCTAGGAAATGTGTTGCTGTCATTTTGTCTGCTTTGCACTCATCTTCATTCTCACATGACTGAACAAATCCCTCTTTCCTTTACCCATCTTAAAACAGCTGTGAGAGCCTGTCTAGGAATCTTAATCCATACTCTGAACATCATTTCCATCAGCACAGGCCTGCATATAATGAAGTTTTTTTCTGTAGTTATAGAGAATAAGAAGATGATGGTTTCTCTTTCATGGAACTCAGCTTCTGCTTTGCTGATCTCCCCTCCTAAAATATGTCTGTCAACTATTGTCTCTTAATTGTATCATTTTCTTCAGCCAGGGGTCTGAGGAAGGGGGACCAGTTTGCTCAGAAAATCAACTGGAGCATTGGCAGTGGTTGCTGGGTGAGGCTGGTGGAAGCACACTGTGATCACGATAAGTGACAGTGAACAGTGGCTGCACACTAGAGCCATCCAGTGGGAGCCATCCCCATGGCTACAGTATCAAAGAAAAAAGTTCTAGGACCTAAAACCCCTACAAAAATGGTATTTATCATTCTCTGGAGTCTCTCAGCACCTAATCTGTATGGGTTGGTGGCTGAACAGTTTGGTTTTGGCAAGTCTGCCATGGGGGAGTCCATTCTGGAGGTGGCTAAGTTCGTCATCTACATACTATTTCTCAGACTTGTCCAAGTGGTTCAGCAAAACCCATTGGCTGCCTGACAAATGAGTCAGATGATTACCCCAACTATAAAGATATCACTGTCTTGAGATACAGGCCTTCATGGTCTAGAGAGGGAGAATCATGGACATGGCTGCAGGGTTTTCCAGTAGGAACCATGACATGGATATTCCAAAATTCAGGCTGGGAATTAAAGAGAAACTCCAGATTTTTTTCGCTAATGGGAACAGAGTTAATGATGGCATGGTGCTCTCTGTCTACCATGGCTGAGATAGCATTTGTACTTTCTCTCTGAATTATGTGGCCTGACCCAGACAACGACAGCCAAAATTGCTGTTTCAGGCATGTCCTTTCTGTGTGCCACAGGGATGCAGAGCATGCTTTTGGAAGGCTTTCTGCAAGATAGAGATGTTTGGGGAACATGCTAGAGCCAGTGTATCAATACTGGGTGCCTTCCTTCCCCTTCCCAATCACTGTGACAATGCAGGGAGAGATTTACCCTACTGGGCTACAGCTAACTAGTTTTGCAGTATTCTGAGTTTACTGCAACCACTTGAAGAGGATGCAGTATCTGAGAAGGTGTCAGTCTCAGATGCTGTCTAGATTTATCACTGAAGATGGTGGTGACAGTGTTGTCACATGAATGAATAATTCTCAGAGACAGATGAATTTTTTTCTCTCTGAAATTTTCTTTGCTTCTGACTGTGTTTTATCATTAAAATTAACTTAATTTCTGAAATATTTTTCTGCTTTTCTATTCTGCTTCTACCCATTCTGGCCTAGATTTCTGTGACCCTGATTCACAGCATGTATATGAACTGCAACTTGCCTGACAATGCTGTGCCTAATTCTCATCAGGACATTTCATCTTTATATGACTCTCTGCAATGTGTCGCCATGTCACAGTGAGGCAGCAAGCGCTAGGCAAAGGCAGGTCCATGGTGAGCTGCTAAGAGAGGGAAGAGTTTGCCCTACAAGGGCATGGAGGCCGTGTCCCGCCGGAGTGGGGCAAGGGGTAGTGGGGAGGGCCTGAGGAGCCCTCGGAGCAGTAGCTGGAGCAGCTTGGCAGGAAGGAGGCAGGGGAGCTGCGCGGGAAGGCAGCAGGAGCCTGTAGATGTTTCCAAGAATCCTCTTCCTGCAGATGTCTACAGCCATTGCTGGAAGACTGATCGGCATTATTGTGGTCCATTCCATGTTTCATTGACTTATGGCCAATTACCAGTGGCACACTACACGCTACAAGGCACTCTAGCGTGCAATTACAGCTTGGTTTTCAGAGGAAGAGAGGCTCTTATCTGCATAGTAGTGGTTAATATAAATGTGTTTAGAATCAATGTGCTGTGCAGTGCATCAGGTGTGGATCCAAGGAGGCTTTACAGTTAAAAAGAGCCTATGTTGCATGGTTAAACTCTCAGCCCAGTGCCTGGAGTTGTAAAAATTTTCAACATTTTCAATTCAAGGACAAAAATTTAATTTGCAATGCCTGTTTCTCCTGCCCACCAGACTGGAGCCATCTGACATCAGAGCACCATCTATTTTAGTCATAAGCATTAGCTATATACATGTGGTTCAGGCCTTATGTACTCTAACACATATCAAATAACTTTGGCCACTGCTCGAATTCCCATCTAGCTCTTGACCCTGTGCAGTCAGTTCTTGGAACAGTGATTAGCTCTGTGATACCCGAAGGGTGACAAGGTTTCCATTAACTACCTGAGCAAGTAGAGTGAGTGCCTATGTGAGGGCTGAAGTACAGGTGAGAAGCTGTGGTATCCCTTTTACCTCAGTACCACCGAGTACTGTTTTAGAAAGCAAGGTGCTTGTGCATTCCCTAGTTAACTGAAGTCATTTAGATTCTTAGACTTCAGCAGTGATTTTGAGCTGTGTAACACCAAACAGCTAAGAACCAGAGCTTGTTAGTTTAAATATGTAAAAACTTACAGGAACATACAGGGAAGGAAAAAATATATATATTTTAAATCAAATAGGAAAGAAGAGATATATAGAGGGAAGAAAAAAATGTACACAACCAGTGTTCCGTGGTACTGCATTTGCAATTTCTTAATGTATTTTGAAAAGAGCCACTTGGTGGCAGCGAAGGGCACGTTTTAACGGTAGGAAGGAAAAATCCAGTGAAAGGACAAGGTGTTTCTTTCTATTAAACTTTTTTTCTGGATTTTTTATGTACCACAAACATAAATTCACTGTCCCTAATGTATAGTCTCATTCATTAAAGAAATTCTGAGTCTTGAACGGTCCAGGAAATGTCCCATGTATTTGTCCCTTTTATGTGACTTTTGTTTGGTTGTCATGCTAAGACAATCTAAGTTGATATGTAGATGTATTGAAGTTTTTTCACTTGTATTACTTTTAAATGGAGAATATATCTCTTGTAGGAAATCCAGGCTCTCCTCTGGGATCCTGCCTCAGTAAATAGTGCCCTTATATTTAAAATTACAGCACAGTCATGTGTTTTTCATGTGATGTCCTAAAATCAGAGTTGAGACTGCTTGTCTCACAAATGTCTGCTGTCTAGTCTTAGATGAATCAATTTTAAATTGACTAAAGGATGTTCAGGTGCATTATTACTCAACATTGTAAAGTGTCATTAAAACCGTAGACACAAACCATTTTCTATTTTGATGTTAATTGTGACATTACTATGATAGTAATACAAGTTGTCAGGATTGTCTCCTTTGAGTGCTGAATGTGTCAGTAGGGGGTTTGGAGTGAATTCCTTACCTATGCTGTCAATGGCTTTCAGTTATTCTCATAAAGAACTAGGAGAGAGTACATATTTTTGGTGTACTTGTGTCTTTTATTATTGCTCATTTCTTTTGCAGCAAAAGTGTGAAATTCCACCACGATTTATATTACTGACAGAAATTCCTTAGGAATAGAAAGTATTCCTGTAATCAATTTTATGTAAGGTTTATTGTGAAGAAGGCTCTGTTTAAGTCATTTGATGAATTTGGACACAATTACAAATAAATCTCCTGCTGACAAATGTATGTAAAGACGATGTGTATTTTCATTTAACAAGCTGAAACAAAGAAACAGCTATATACATTTGTAAAAAAGCACAATAAAAGCTTTCCATTAAATACTTTCAACTTTACCTTTCTCATGCATAGTTACAGTTTCTCTTCGTTTTTTCATCCTGTTGCACCTGCATACAGATTACTGTGTCCCTGGAAATGTGAACTTTACTGGAGACTTTACACAGATCTTATTCAGGATTCTGTCTCTTAGTTTGCTTGTTTGCTTTTCAATTAGTCTAGGGATATACATCATTAGCACATTTTTTAGAGCAAGTTTTAGGAGCAAACAAGAATGTATTTTCCTAAGTACTGTTACTGTTCTACAGAACTGTAAGGTCCACAGTGGATCTAAATTAGCGCTCCAGACCACCTTCATTGTAAGGTGTATCTACCCAGCCATATGTTTCATAACCTTTATGTTAATGTATCCTTGGTATTTACCTGTTTTAGTCATGTAGCTATATCATAAGGCAAAGCATGAATTGCTCCTTCTTCTTTAAGCTTTCAGCTAGGAGAAAGGGTTTAATAATTTTCCCTACTAGATGGAAAAAATTATCACATGTTGTACTGTGAGCTGCAGAAAGTTTAAGCTGTTGTGAACTGCCAGAAGGAATGGGTTTCAAAACCATGAGTCCTCTATACCGCTCTCAGAGACTAATCCCTTGAGGGCATCATGAGTCTTTCCCAAATGGTTTGCAGGAAACAAGGACTCCCTTAGACAGGTAGGCTCTAAATAGCATAAGCTGAAACAGAGTTAAACTGCGTAAGTGTGTGTAGAAGGCAGACAGTTTAATGCAGCTGTAAGAATCACAGTCATAAAACGCTGCTCCAAGAAAGTAGAAAGCTGCAGTCTTTGAGTGGTCTTCAAGTGAAATATTTTACTGCAGATCATCATCCTAGCCATGATCCTAAGGCTCAGGTATCTAGTGAGATCATATCAGCAAAAGAAGCCATGCTTTGCTAGTAACTGTGATTGAAGAGTTTCATGAGTCAGCATTAGTACTTGAAAATTGAAGTTTACTTAAGAATTTCCAAAGGAGCTCAAGGTATTTTAACCTTTATAGCTAAACATAATCACATCACCTGGTGAAAAAACACCTCTTGGTTCCATGTGTTAAATCTGCCATATCACTTATACCTTCTGTAAATTAGACTTCAGCAAGCTTTTGTTCCTCCTAAGCCAGGAAAAGGCAAAGGAAATAAAATGCTTAGTTTGGATGCTGTTAAAAGATGATGGTTCTGAAATCCCAAACCTTTTAAAGTCTAAGAAATTTGCTCCCTAATGCACGCTCTCTGTGCAGGCAGAGGACAAAGTAGGTCTTGCAGATCACTGAGCAACTAGAGCAGAATGGTCGTAGATCCCAGGGTAGATGGATGGGAACAACCTACGAAAGAGCTCCCTTACCCAGAAAGACATCTCAGGAGTCAGCAGGGTCAAAGGCCGCTGAAAAATCTGTGGCAGAGTTGGAGCTGTGGTATCATGGAGTACCAATAATGTAGGTTGATTGGGTTGAGTGCAATGTAAATTACTTTAATAGAATGGTTGAAATTAATAAGAGATTGTACAGAAAGCCAAACTAGAAGGGAGAAGAATTATCCACGCAAGCCATTTTTCTGTAAACTCTTTTGGGTAGCTTAGGAGCAAAGCTGAATCATGGAGGTTCAAGTGACACGAATCAATTTTAAAAGAGCTCTTTGTCAAGAGACAGGCAGAGGACCAAGAGACAGGTTAGAGGACCCAGATTGAGAGTTAGGTACTTGTGTGTACTGTCTGAATTATTCTCAGGGACTCAGGAAATGTTTAGATGAGAACTATCATTGTAGCACTGTTGTACTCTGTTTCTTTCCTATTGCTAAAATTAATGATTTTGGTTTTAAGAAGGCTGCCACTGTATACTGCTCAGAGATGCCACAGGGGAGGAACTGTACATGCTGAACACAGCCAGACTGGTTAGCTAAGAAAGGATGCTGGAGGCTGCAGTGAGAAAAAGCATGTGAGGGAGGAAGGCAAGCCCAGCACCTCCAGGATGGCACTCAAGCCCTGGGTTCAGCAGAGGAGCAGCTGGCCCTGTGGCAGTGACTCCGCAGTCCTGCAGTGGTGCCTTGGTGACACTGGTGTGACTTCTGGAGTGTCTTAGGGCTCTATCAGAGTGATTCCCCTTTCCTCCATTGACATAAGCATCCTTTTCAGTGCTATGGATATCTGACTACAGGAATTGATCATGGCACTACATATTTATACCATATGCAAAAGTTTGTTTATAGCACTGTTATGTATTTCAATTTTTCTTTTATTTTTCTTTTGAAATATTAAGTTTGTGCTTAAAGTAAAGAGACCCCACTGTTTAAAATATTCAAAATGTCAACTAATGCATTTGTGTTAATATGAACTGTGTATAAAACCAGGAAATGTTACCTTGTTCATTTTTTGATGATATAGAAACATTTGCACATATTTGAAGTGTTTGTGTTCACATCACAAATGCAGTGAAAAAGCAGATTTTTCCTCTCACCATCCTGTGGGCACTCATTGACAACTTCTATCCTTTTTGAAGGCAAAGGCTGCGACTTTTTTCTTTTTAATTCATACTACTCTCGATTGCATTGACATGTAGGCACTGTAGTGTTTTTTCTTAATCATACTATGACACTGTAACTGTGGCATTGTCTGTTAGGATTGTATGGAAGTACCCTGCTCTGCCAGCTGTCTGCCAGTTCAGGAACCATAGCATGCTATTGCCCATGTATCTTGCTTTCTTTGCACATGAAGCATAAGAGTTCAGTCTCCTGAATACTTAAATGCTTTGCTCTAACCCAAAATACTGAGTTCCAAAGGGCAAAAATAACTTGGTCTAATGTTGCTGGGTTACGCAGCCGTAAGGTTGTATTTGCACCTCATGATGTGGGGCTATATATCTGTGGCGAATTGCAGTGTAGGAGGCTGAAAGACACCTCCTGAGGCCTGTTAGGATATAGTCAGGGTGATCTGGGTAAAGTCTAGCGTCTTCTTGTATAAGAAGTCAGATTCCCAGGTCTTCTGAGGATCTCTTCTCCCTGTAAGCTAGGAAATCTGTGAAGCTACAATCTGGAATAGTAAGAGGTTTGCCCCTTGCGAGGCATGAAACTAGAACTGGGCCATATCTTCAGCAGGGCAGTGTGTGTGGAACCACTGCCAGTTTCTACGAGCTGAGGAGCTGGTGCCTTACTTCCTCTTTCCTTCTCCTGTTTGCTTTTAGTCAGTTCATATGAGAACAATCAGGTAAACACAAAAAATGTTTTAATAAAAAGGAGATGAATAACGAGCACTTCAGTGCAAAGCAGTTTATTAAAGAAGGAGAATGCTTCTTGCAACTTTTCGTTCCTCTTCCTTTTGGCTGCAACCCCTAAGGTATCAAGCACCTGAAATGGAAAGACATGTAGAATAACTGCCAATCCTAGCGAGACATTTCTTTGTCCTAGATACTGCTGCTGTATTCTCTTTTTTATCTTCCTAACGCAACTGGGGAGCAAAAAGCCCACACGTTCCCTTGCATCTGCGCCAGTGGTAGCAGTGGATGGGTAGGCAACCTGTTCCCCAGGCTGGTGAGGCCGCCGACGGGGAGGGCCTAACTGTGGTTGATACTGTTGAGCAGGAAAGCTGTGGCGGAGAAGAGAAAGAATTGAAAGTGTGGGAAGAAACTTCACAGGTGCCCACTTTCTTCTGTTTGGCAGCAGTGGTGGCAGCAGCCGATGAGACTCGGAGGAATTTGGCCCCTGTAGTGCTTTCAACTCCCACAGGGTAACACCTGGAGCAAGAGCCTCGTGTAGCGCCCTCCTATGCCCCTGCATGTATTTAATGTCTCCTATTTGAATGTGACTACTTGTGTGAATGCAATTGTGTGCCTCAGGTAGTCCTTGCCAGATTATGGCCTTAATGGTTATGGTTACACTGCTTGTGCTGGAGAGGGCAATCTGAGATTATTTCTTTTCTTCATCTTTCAGTAGTACAAAAGAAAATGGAGGAAGATGAAAAATCAGATTTATTTTCTGAGAAAATGATATTTGAGTTTATTCAAGCATCCATGATTGCAGTCCTCCCAAAAAGTACATGCATTTGTAAAACATATTTTGTTGTCATCCTGAAAAATCAGAGCCAGAAATTTTTATCAAGATATCTGAGTCTAGCAAGTGATAATACATATCTTCCTATTGCTTTTTTCCGATGTTATAACTATCAGTCAACATAAAACTACCACTGTAACAAAAATAAAGTGTCCAGTTAAAAAAATATTCAGCTCAATTTTTCAGTAATTGCATGCGTTCTAGGCCTGTTTAAAGAGAATCTGTAATCGTGATGTAACTAAAACTGTGCTTTAAAGATAAACCTGCAGGATTACTGCAGTTTTCTTACAGTCACATTTTTAAAACAGGATACCTAACTCACAGGTGTCACCTGTTCATTAATACATGCATGCCTATACAAATCAGCCTATTAAGAGATGTGCTTATACATATAAAATTTTAAATGTTTCATTCAATTTAACAGTAATTGAATATTTTTTTTAGAAATGTTTATTTTTGTTCAAAAATATATGATTTTCACCCAGACTAGAAAGATTTCACATTTTCGTTGGAGACTGGAAGTTAGGAACATTTTTGGAGTTACATTCCAGTAAAAATAAAAATGGCTGAAAATCCACTTTTTTGATACAACTCCCTACCCCCCAAAGTTAGGCAAAAACTTTTTGATCTCTTTGGATGTCATGCAGAGATGGGAACTATTCAGATTACCAGACAGTAAAGGGCCTAAATAAAGATGGTAGAGCAATAGCTCATCTCATTCCCATTACTTGCATGATTTGAACTGATGCTTATCTGAATAGATCTTTTATCTGAACAAGCAGTATTTTTACTATGGTCTTGGACTGAATCATTTGTCTTCTCTGAGCAACACTCAGAATCCAGAGAAACCCTCTGCTCTAGTTCCCTGGCCGGAAAAGATACAGTCAATTTGAGAAGGGAGGAGAAATTTGCAGGATTTGATGAAGAAAATTTGCAGTCTATATAAAAGGCTGAGGAGACTAAAGGCTTTTCTGCTTCAGTTCTTTTCTCAGTTTGTTGTTCAGATATATTGGCCATTTATTTCTGTGAGTCTTTGTGCAAAATCCTGAGCTCTTCAGTCAGAATACCCACTGAATGATCCAGGATTCTTGCTTGGTAATAACTGCAAAATCCTGTTTTCTTCTACTGGTAAACAACAACTAGTGTCTTAGAACTTCTTCCTTCTTCACAGAAATACATTTTATCCCTTATTCCAACTGCACTCTCATATGCAGATCTTGAAGTGAATGCTTTTAATTGTTGTGCAGCAATAGTGTGCAAAGTTTAGAGACAGGACTTCTTACCTTGTTTTTTCTTTTTTGGTATTTGTGTCAAAACGGAGTGTTACGTGGTTTCAGCACCCACAGAAACTTTGTACTTGAATAAGTTCTTGGAAGCTTTGTTACTTAGTCTTTTTTACAATAGTGATTTCAATTACCTTATATTTGCTTAATCAGCTTTACTCTTATGTTCTCAGTTAACTGCCTTGTGATAAGAAGATAAGGTCTTCTGTAATTCACAAAATTAGTTTTGGGTCAGAACATTACTGTACAATTGAAGAACTTACTTGATTAATGCGTTCTTATAACTGGGTAGCCAAAACACCAGTAATAGCAGATTGACACAGTTATAATTTCGAATGAAACATTGAATGCTTGCCATAAAAAGTTAACAGTCAGTCCAAGATTCTTCAAGAATTCATAGACTATTTTAAATAATGTACAAATAACTATTTATGGTTGTAACAAATGTCAGAAAAATTTGCTAAATTAATGAAAAGAACTTTTTATAATGAATATTCACTCAGCTAGCTCTATGTTACCATTGTTCAATTACGTTTAATGTGAAAGCATTATAATTAACGTGAAATTTTCAGTACTACTTAGACAAAAGGCAGTTATATTCAGTGAGGTTTTCACCCCATCCATTACGCAGGGATATTCTGTGGAAGGAAGAGCGGAAGGTTGTATTTAGGAGAGTCCTGGTGTGTGTTTGTGAACGGATGCCCATACCTGTTGAGAGACAGAGGAATATTAGCAATATGTGACTATTCCTGAGAAAATGAAAAGGCTCTTTTATATTTTGAAGATGTATGCCTTTGACTGAAAACATTACTGGGAGTCCCTTATTTCAAGATCTTTTTCTCAGATTTATTTAAAGTGAGTAAAACTCTTAATGCAATTCACCAATCTAGGAATGAATGAGCTTGAAAACAGCTGAGCACGAAATTCCATGCCTAAATAGTATTTGCATATGCATACAAAAAGATTAACGTAAGTTGGGATATAAACATTTTCCAATGCAAAAATTTTCCAACTAAAGATTTATTACTGCAAATTCTTGAATGCTGTGCATATAGGTTAGAAATATTTGGCTCTTACCTGTGCCCACCTAGCAAAGTGTAGGTTGGGAAGTTAATTTTAGAGACGCTTTTCCTGTGAAAGAAGCAGCATGACTATGATTGGAGAGCACCGCTGCTTGTACAAGTTAAAATGAAACATTGAAAATCACATGGTTAGAACCTATCTAAATGGCAGCAGCTTGTAAAAGGAATTGTGATAAAATGGCTTTCAGTGCCACGTGCTTTGAAAAGGAGGATAAAGATGCACAATAGGTTCTACCTTTTGCCGTGTGACCCATTGTAATACCTCCATTCAGTCAAACGCATGATGGTGACTAAGAACATAAATTGATATTGGTTAACAGTAAGACTTGACACTTACAGTTAGTTTTCCATTGATTAATAAATAATAATAGAATCAAAAGAACCTTTTAGTAGCCTTTAAAAAGCTTGCAGAATCGAGAAGGGGATTATTCCTTTTGCACTTGAGCATCTGAAATAACAGGAGGGGCCCCGTGTGCTAAGGCACGGTGGGGGAGCCTGTAGAGGGACTTGGCTCTGTCCTGTCGCAGCCGAGGCAGGTGCCACGCAGTCTCCCCTTACACCTCCCCACGCGACAGTTCCTCGCGGGGGCAGAAACTTGCCGTTGTGGTTGTGTGACACCAGCTGCCGGCGGCCTGTGTGTACTGTGTTTCTTGGACTTAGTGCCAAGGCTTGCAAGATTGCCTCAGGGAAAGATAAAAAGAAACCTTCCCTAGCAGACTGCCAAAACGTGGGTCACGAAAGTCAGGGCATTTCGAGGGCTGAAGTGCGCCTTCTCTGGGTGCCTCTCGGCATGGGTAGCAACCTGTACCACTCACTGTTGTGAGCTCCAAAGGAAGCTTTTAGCCTTTTTCGGAAGCCTTAGCTTTCTCACAAAACTTACCCACTAGAAGCATTCCATGCCCAAATAGTATTCAGATTTGTGTATAAAAAGATGAACATAAGTTAGGATATAAAAAATTAAATGCAGGAAAAAATTCCTGTCAGTAAATTGAAACCCAAATTGAATGAGTTAGAGCATAACACCACCACAGCCAATCCATTTATGAGTAGGTCTTGTGACTCGGAAACAGCCACCTTTTTAGTTATCATCTCTGATGTTTTTTCAGGTAAGAATTGTCTGGCATCTTCAGGAAATGGAGAGTAAATGCTCAATTCTCTTGTTAGCAAGGTTAACAAAAGGAAAGTCTTATTTTCATCTCCTGTTGCTGAAAGCTTCTTGTGTGCAGGATATCTCCGCACAGCGCCTATTAAGATCCAGGCTCTCCCTGGTCTGCTTTGCCGTACTTTGCAGCTGCATAAATGAAGTGATTCCTAAGCAGTGCCTAGAGTGTCAGAAACATTGCTTGGATTCTGTAGTGATGAACATTGCATATGAATGCATGTGCTCATCTGGTAACACTGCTTCCAGATGCTTTTCCATTTGAAAATGAGAATGCAGTAAAAATGGCTGTAAATAAATAAAAACTTTTTTTGTCACAAACATGCTAAAATTAAACTCTCAGGATTTACACATTAAAAATAACAGCAAGATGGGTTAGGAAAATTAAAAATGGTGGTAGGACCCTTGCTAATCTTTTTCTGGGTTTTTGCAGTTGATGATATATGACCTTTTCTCTTAGTAAAATTTTTACTGTCTCACAGAAAGACACTATGGTTGGCAGCAGGGAAGCGTCAGGTCTGATGAGGGTCCTCGGGGAACATCTTTAAGAATCGAGTTGGAAATCATTAGCTCCCAGTGCAAAGCTTGAGATTCGAATGCTTGTTGTTTTTAAAACAGACTCTGTGGTACTTCAACCAGCCTATACTACGGTTGGTAAATTCTAGCAGAGAGGTTACTGATTGATCTGAGAATTATGTGAGTATCTCTGATACCATGATAAATCAGGAGTGTTTCTACTGAGGTGAATTGATCAAGATTTTTTCTTAAAATGACCCTATCAAGGAAAAGGGAAAGTCCTGGGAACTGGAAGTAAAATTCAAAATTATGCAAATGATAGAATCAAGTAATAGAGAAAATGGAGCATTTTGTATATGTAAGCTAGATAATTTAAAGCCTAGGATGTCCTTGTGTAGAATGCTGTTTCAAGAAACATTATTATGTATACTTGGACCATATCAAGAGCATAAGGAAATGTGAGAACGTGAAAAAGGAGTCAGGTCCACATAATCACATACTTTAACTCAATCAGTGGCTGACAGAAGATGCCTAGGGTCTCAAGAAAAGGGAGGAGTAAGAAAAAAGCAAGCGTGCATCGGACAGTGTGCCTGAAAGGTACAGACTTTGAAAAGTAACCCAGCACTTCCCCAAATCAGTTGGACTAGGAAAATACATGATAAGCTGCTTTTATCTGTTTGCAGTTGACTGGTGTCATCCAAGAAGAGAGGCTGGGTTTCTCGTTTTATGTAACAGTGTGCCCTTTCAGCTCAGCCCAGATCTGCCACCGCTTGCTGGCGCTTTCTGATTTGAAACAGTCAGTGCAGATCACACAAACAAGTGAAAAGCAGTGAAACATAGAGACAGATTTTGTCTATTTTCAGATGGGGCTGTTTGGGGGTCCTAAAGAAAATGAATCTGCTTTTATTTTCTCCAAACCAGCTTCCTGAGCTCGACTTTTCAGACTAGGAAACTCAGTAGGAAAAATAAATTTTGTGCCTGGGATGTTGGAGAAAAAGGTTTTTTTGGGGGGGTCATCATGTAAGGAAAAACAGGTAGATGGATCACAGGTAGTAATGCCCATACTGTCTCTGGTACCGATGCAAGTTTATTTTATACTGTTATAAAGCTCGTGGTTCATCTAAGAGTTTTTTTGCATCTGTGTATGGAAAACAATACTGAAATTATAAAATCAGAATTAAGGCAGCTAGAGGGCGCTGTGGCTAAACATTTGTAATCTGCTTTTTAACGAGACCTGATTTACTTGCCAGACGTTAATTATAATTCAGGTTCGACAATAGCTTTGAAGATACCCCTTATGTCTTTTGTCATTTCAAGAATGCATGAGATGGTTCAAAATTACTATAAAAAGCATCTGAAAGGTACACTGTTTCCATATTTGGTGGGATTTTGAATGAAGAGCAAAAAAAAAAACAGAACAGGGTATTTTTGAATTCCCACAAAAGAATATATTCACTGTCAAGCATATACATATTTATACTGCCATCTGCACATTTTCAGATGTTGAAAGTATCTATCCATTAATCATATTTGTCTAATTAATAAATAATTGATAAGGGAAGATGTTAAAGGAAGAAGTTGTATCATGATCTTTATGTGCGTAAATAGGTGACAGATGGGATTCTTCTATATATGCCAAAAGTTGCCTCTGAAGTCGATTAAGAATTCAGTGCAGTGCATAAATGTTTGTGGGTTTGTTTGCTCTTTACCCTGAATGTTTGCAAAACTGAGTAAAACAAGAATTATTTTCAATAAGCTTATCAGTCCCTTCATACATAACTAGCAATGTTTTATCTGTGAAATGAATCTTATGGAAATTTTACCAGAGAAGGTTTTTGACTTATGGAGAATTGCAGGTTCCGAACATGCAAGGTTGGATTTACGGCCAGATTTTGTAATATAGATTTCCTTAAGGAATGTCTTAGCTCTCATGTGACCTCATTTAAACCAGTGGAACAACCTAGAGTGAACTGCTACTCATATGATGTGAGTAAAATACATTGAATCTGTCCATAAATAAACTACTGTGAATTAATAGGTCAGGTGCCAGATAATTCACTCTAAATCACCAGGTAATCTTTGCTGGATATGTCATACATGCATAGCTAATGGAGAAAATAAATAGGCTGTATAAAATCTATCTTTAAGTATATACAGGAAAGTATATTGAGATACTTAAGGGCTATGGTGCAATTTAAAATAAGTGATTCAGAGTGCTAGCTTTTGTTTCCTATATAGAAAGAATAATAATCAAATAAAGTATTACATTATTTTTCATGGTTCCAGAGTTCTTGGCTTGTTATCTCATCAGCATGCAGTATGGCTATACATATGGTTCTTTAAGGCTAGGTTTACATTTGACATGTCTGAATGCTTTTATCTGCATAAATCACATACCAATTAACTCCTGTTATTTAATTAGACCATCTATTTGGTGGAATCATTTATTAATCAAACCTAATTTGGTGTGTGCCAGTTACTGTTCATGATTATGCAGTTCAGCTGGGATTAGTTTCATGCTGGGTGTTGCAGCTGCACCATGACTCAACTGTTCTCTCCTTTGTCTCCGTTTTATTCAAGAAGGTAACAGCTGAGCCAGTTATCAGTCTTGAGTTTATTGGTGGACTGAGTACATGCTCAAGGCAAAGATAAAATAATTTCTGTCTGTAGAGGCTGGGCTTTTTTTTTTTCAGGCTGCTTATGATCTAGCCTATTGTTTCTGATTTTTGGCCTTGTTATTTTCTGGTGTCATTGAAAAATACAGGCTGCACCTTTGCAGCAGCTCTAAGTATATCCTCTAGAACATCTGAATTTGAAGTAGGCTGACAAGCAGTAAATGTCAATAATGAATTTTTCACCTTACCAAAAGCTATTCCTTTTCTGTGAATATCGTACAAAGTATACTTTAAAAAAATGTTAATTGGAACCTACTGTTCTGATTTAATCAAATGGTTGTTCTAAGTATATTAAATTCATGATTTGTAAGATTTGTTACCAGCTTAGCCTTGAGTATTTTTAATTAAAGGCAATTGATTTTATCGGTTCAGTTGTCCTTTGCATTCAAGGAGATATACTACTCTAATAAACCTCCAAAATGAAGAGCAAGTTTATTGGGATAGGTATGAAAAGAATTGTGTTGACTTACCAGAATCTCTAGTTCCCAGAGAAAGTTCCCGTTAAAATATAATAATAACTGATTCCTCTTGTAGAGAGGAATCTTGTAGAGGGCTCTCTCAGAGCCTCAATGTGAGAGTAAACTCTTTACATTAAGGCTTTGTCAATTCTGGTGTATGTCTGAGGCAGCCTAACATACGATGGACTGTTTTTATTTCTTTTTCCTTCCTCTATCCAATAGGAGACTTGTTTGAGTCCCATCTGTCTTGTGATATAAAGGTCAAAGTTAGAGTAAATGTACATTCAATAGAATGTACATTTTAAATAGAAGTACTCTTAGCTATTCATTTTGCAAAACGTGTATTTTGTAAGTGTAATTTTACATAATCGTGGACTATATTTTCTATATACTCACAGAGATTAGGTTTTCCTTTATTATTTAGGTTAATTAATGTAAACCAAAGGAAGTTTTGCTCTGCACCAATATTTTGTGACTGCTTAAACTGCAATTTCATGTACATGTAATGAAACCTGAAAGCTGCTTTTATTTTGGTCATTTGATAATCCTTTAAGCCCAGTGAGCAGTTTTGGTCCCTATAATAATCTTTTGTAGTTGTTGACAATGTATTGTAGATCTAGGTATTGTAATACCAAATATAGAACAGGTCCAGTAGAAGATATTTCTCTTTCTTCGTTCATACATCATAGTCAAATAGATGATTAGAAAAGCAGGATGGATCCAAATTCCACATCATTTCTATATATTACCTTATACAATATGCATAATGTATATTATATATACATTAAATACCATCTGGTTTTGACCATTACTGACTTGGAAAAGGATCAGATATCCTAGCCCTGAGGCTCAGGCCCTGTGTCGGTAACATGCACTGGGGTGTATGCGCTTTAGCATCTGATGGAGGAGAAACTACAGCTCCAAACTGTTCATATCTAAATATGTCAATGGACAGTGAATCTGCTGCTTCCTTTGTTATACTGTTTTAAGAATTGTTGTGCTGCTTTGCTGGTGTGAAAGATTTTCAGCTTCTGACTGCTGATTATTTTTATACCTTTCCATAATAGATTAAAGAATCTTTCTGTATCCAGTACTTTGTGACCAGGTCATCCCTCAGTCCTATTTTTAATCAGCTAAACAGATAAGTTATTTAAAACTCGCTGTATGTTTTTTCTCCAGCCTCTTTATTTGGCCTTTTGGGACACATTCTTCAGTTTTTCAACACGCTTTAAAAATGTGGACTCCAGAACTGTATGCAGCATTTTGATACCAGTCTTATCAGTGCTCTGTATGAAGGTAAAATGATATAGATAGTGCTTCTGTTACTGATGCATATGAGCCTGACATATCCTAAAATCTTTTGTCCTGCACCCCTTCCCTAGTGAAATCTATCATTCACATCCACCCATCAATTAGCTAACACTATTCTTGCTATAAACTGTGTGCTAGATTATTCTAATATATTCTTGGACTTATCTCAAGCTACCTTTGGGTATTTGGGAAAGCACCAAGAAAAGCCCTGATAAATACTTCCTTACACAGAATTTTTGAATAAGAAGACCAATTGCTACTAATGGTCATATTTTACTGTTTCTTTTCTGAATGGCTCACGCTATGGAGACAACTGACCCTATAGTGTCAATTTTTGGAAAAAAATTGGGAAAGATAGCATCCTGTATTATACCTGTAGCTGTTTTTTCCTTTAGCCACTTTTGGGTACAGTGCTGCCCTTGGAAATACACATTAGAATCTGTTTTTTGGAGCTTGTACCATATTTGAAGTTGGCAGCATCTAAGGGGATTGCCACATTGATAACCAATTAAACTGCTCTAAAACAGTTTTCTATGACCTATGCTTACCACCTTAGTGAAGCAATGATATATCTTGACTCCTACATATATGAGGAGGTAGGTGCAAAATGCGACACTTAGAATTACCCCCAGTCACACAATTGAAATACTGGAGCCATCAGAGGTACTGACAGAAAGAGAGGCATTTGGGGCACTTGGCACCCCTAGTATTTTGATTGTTTCCACCAGTGCTCATCTGCCAGTTGAATTTTCATTGGTTAATGCCAGGATACACATTACACTGGGCAACTTCATTCCACAATATGTCGAGTTCTCTCTGTCTTTTGTCTTTTCTGTGGCCAGAGGGACTTCCAGCCTAAACACACTCTGGCCTCTGTAGCGGTGGTGCCTGTGTTTTGAAGGGGAGTGAGTTAAGACTGAGTATCATCTGGGTACTGCTAGAATACATGGTGTTTCATGAGCTACTCCTGGAGTTTCAGGAAAGCAGTGCGGGATGGGAGTGGGGAGAAGAATGGACCTTGCAGACTGCGTAGATGAGTGCCATGGAGGCAGAGCTTGGTAGTTGCTTCCTTGTAATGCATTTTAATATATGAGAGAGAAAATAGTGAAATTAGCATTTTGCAAGTCTGTACACCTCAGTGTGCAGCAACTGACTGCCTTGCAAGAACACTGTGTAGCATGACAGGAAATAGGAACAGGATTTGGGTAGAGGGAGCTGAGTCAAGGTGCAGCCAGCAGCGCAAAGCTCAGGGAGCGTGTTTGAATCATGTATACTAGCACTGCACGTGCTAATAAAGGACTGTAGAGGTGGCAGTCACTTTAAATTAAAAGTGTTCTGTTATCATAGTTTGGTTCACATATAATTGCACTTCCTTGATCCCTTGAATTTCTGACCATCGCAGGGTTTAAGGCTTCTTGAAGCTGTTTATAGTTATGGGAAATTATCTTGCTGCTTCCCCACTGAGAGCATTTGTTGTTCAGTACTTGAGGTTTTTTTTTCCTCTCTTGTGGTACATGGTATTTTTTTTTCCTATTTGTTGCATCCATAAATAAAAGTGGCTATTACTAACTTTTTGAAAATTCAGTATTACTTGGGTTCCAGACAGTTCTAAAACATACTTGTGAGCAATAGTTCATTGGTTTTAGCATCCAGTATTTACTGCCATTCCTCCAAATATCTTCACAAGATCTGAGATAGTCTCACTTTCTGGTCTCATATCTCATAGAATGGTGTTGCTGCTGTGAAACAGGGCAGCAAATTCTGTGTTGCTTAGGCATGAGTTATTTTGGATGTTACTATGAAAAATCTGTTAGTGAGACACTGGCAAATGGATAATACATTTAAAAAGGTATATCATTTGTTTCTAGATGAGGGAATGGAAACTGTGCAAAAGATGCACCTTCAAAAGAAGTATGTAAAATTTCTTCTTCTCTAACATCACATTAGACAGACTGGCAGATTTGCAGATGGAGTGTGCTTTGAAAGAACAGTAAATGATATTAAAATTATAGAGCAACACCTTTCAAAACTCCTGAAAGCATTCTGGAAAGTCAAGGTACACAGTTCTTGGATTTTTCACTGAGCATGCTTTGGAGAGGTAGTTTGTTGCTATAGTTGAAAGCTTTTTGTGGTGCACAGCTTGAAAATCAAAAAACTTAAAACCTCAATATGAACATAAGCTTTTGGGCACTTTTGCAGTTATTCCTTTATAATGCACTTTGGGTGCAATTGGGAAACCACAGATGCAGAAATCTAACATTCTTACTGGACAATTTGGTAGGATTGATGGACTGTAGACAAATATGTTACGTTAAAGAAGACTCTAAAATAATCCTTCTGCAAGGGGAGATCATGCCTTATGAAAATCTATTAGTTCTTAAGGAGTCACTGAATATGTGGACTAATAAGTCCAACTGATACAGTTTACTTGAATTTCCTAGTCTTTCAACAGGTCCCTCATTTGAGGCTTCAAAGAAGCTTGGGCAGCCTTAGAGTGAAGATGCATTCAGGGATTAACAACTTGTTCAAAGGCAGGAAGCAAAGGGTAGAGATAAACAGTTGGTTTTCAGAATGAAGGGAGGTTGTTAGTCATGTACCAGAAGGGTCTATGCTGGCATCTATACTGCTTGGTATCTGCAGAAGGGTACTGGAAAAAAAGTGTAGGGAGTGGAATGACAAAATTTTTAACTACATTATTAGTTGTTAAAACACTACTACAATGTAGTACATCTACTACGTTGTTCAGTGTAGCAAAAGCGAAACCTCACTGTGAAGAGCTACAGAAGGATTTCACAGCACCAACTTACCAAATGACAATGTAACAGATGAAGGTCAGTGTTGATAAATGCAAAGTCAAGCATGTAGGGAAAATAGTTTCTTCAATGACATACGATTAACTCTCAGGAAACAGGGCTTGGAGTTAATGTAGGTAGTGCTATGAAAATGTCAGCTGACAGGTGAGCAGAGGTCAAAGGAGAGAATGTGAGGCATTGGTAGGGAAAGAATAGAGGACAAGCAACAGAAATCACTGTGCCACGGTTTATACCTGTAATGCTCCTGCATCTTGAATCGTATATGTGATTCTGTTCCCCCTTCAGAAAATAACACAGAGAACTCAAAAACACATTGAGAAGGGCAACAAGGATGATCAAAGGAACAGCTTCCATATGAGAAGCAATTAGGTAGACTAGCGTCTATGAAAAAGGTCTATAAAATCATGGATAGCACAGAGAAAGTGAACCAAGAACAATTCACTGTTTCTCATACCATACAATTTAGGGATCATCAAATAATATCAGGCAGTAGGATGAAAAGAAACAAAAGGAGGTACTTTTTTACATGTGTGCTTACGCAAACACATAGGCTGTGGAGACTCATTGTCACAGAATATTGCAGGTGTCTATGTAGATGCAAGAAGTGATTCATAAACTCACGGAATAGAAATATATTGGAGTTTTAAACATGGTGATATCACTTTTGGCTGAGAAAGCCCTTGAGCCTCAGATTGCTGGGAGCTGGGAGTCTATAGCAGGGAAGTATCACCTATAGGGTTTTCCCTGTTCTAATCTTTTCCTTGGACACCTGTCAGAGATGGATTTTTGGAATATTGGAAAAGTTAAATCTTGGATCTGGCACAGTACAGCCATTATTATATTCCTAATGTTCTGGTTGCATATGTTTTTTAAATGTTAAATCATAATAAAGGAGATATTTCAAATAGTGTCATATGCATATAAAGCCATGTGAAATACATACTGAAGAGCATTACAGCTCACATGCCCATCCTACCATTATTTGAACAGAAAATTCATGTTTTTTGAGATTTCCTTTAAATAATCTCATGAAAGGTAGAAATTTTCTTCCAGATACAGTATACAGTGTTGACCTTAGAAATCTGGAGATGCTGAAAGAAAATTTAGCAAATTTGGGACAGTCACTGTGCATTCAGTCAACATCAGTGAACACACATCAAGCCAAGATGTTCCATACACACATCTACCTTAACCAGATCCAGCCTGGATTTCAGAAGATTCTTGTGGATTTGTAGAAAGAAATGAAGTTTCCTCTCTCATGACTCATGTATATGGACTTACAAATGGGAAATGGGTTGGAAATGCTGGCCTTTGTTTATTTACCCATCTGAGAATCTGGTCCTGTGACTAACTTACCATCTTTGAAAGATTTCCAGATCAGTGAATGCTACATAAATGAGCTGACTTCTGTCAGATTATTTACCATCCCTTTACTATAAAATCTTGACGTTTCCTTTAAAAGAGACTTCAGATCAAAGAAACATGAGAAACATGGACATGAGAAAATGAAAATGTAAAGGCATTTTGAAAGCCTTTTGTGATGTAGTAGAGATCATATTGTAGACTCATTGGGGTATACCGTTCGCCAGTAGTGTTTTATGGTCCAAATCCTTCTGTTTACTTATGAGCTTATACTAAAGAGGAACAGCCCATTTCATTCGTTCACTCACCCATTCATTCATTCACTTTATACAGCACCTATCAGAAATTGGGCTGAATATATTCCATCAAATACTTTCCCTGCTCTCCTGAAATATTAGCTAAATAAACCATCAGTAACTTGACCCTAAAGAGTGACACCTTGTTATAAACATCCAAATTTTGAAAGCCTGACAGGATAAATCAGCACCTCTCAGTCTCTCTGACACCCACACATACACATGCTCATGCATCACACAACATATTAAACATTCAAAACCTTAAATTAGTTCAGTATCTGTCTTCATATTTGTAATTTTCATGCTGTTTATCAACACAAGTGTACACATTATGGTTTCCTTTTTATAAATCATGCAGATAACACATTTTTGTTGCATGTCACTGTGTATAGATAAAGTATAATTTTGTTTATATCAGCAGACTGCTAAATGACAGTCAAGCATCTGCAGTGTGCGTAAAACAGCATCTTGTAATGGACTGCAGATCCCATGTGAGAATTTACAATAATTACCTTTAAAGTTGGAGCAGCAGCATAGCCTGAAAAATTGCCAGTAATCATTTGATTATGATGTGTATATGTGTTTCTTTCTGACATACCTGTATGTATGTCACTATAAATAGTCCATGAAGGTCAGTGACAGTATTATGAACTTCAGTTAGTGGTCCAACCTTTTACTTAATGCAATGGTATTATTTCAAGTAGAGGGCATCTAAATAGTTCTGCTTGTTCTGGAGAACACGTAGAAAACTTTGTATTTGAAAAGTAGTATTCCAGCATCTCTAGTCATGTGTACCTGTGTATTCAGAAACACATTGCTGAGAGTCTCAAAGTTTTCCTACGCAGGAATAGGCTACAAGAAAACAGATTAAATTTTAGATACACACATATAATAAACAGAGAAATTAATAAAATATTACTGTAATACAGATGAAATGAACATGTTGCTGATTTTTGTTCACCTGTGCCAAGAAGTCGGTAAACTTTTTGCCTGATATATTTCTTTAAACATTCAGTTCTTAGAACTTGGAGGTGTATCAGAGGCATCTCTCTTAACTGTGATATATTCAGCTAGCTTACATTGTATATAATTGATACATTTTTAAAGTCATGGCATTATTAGGGTCATACCCTAATACCCTAATTATTAGGGTCATACCCTAATAATGGTTTCATACCAAACGAAATAAAATTTCACCTAGCAATTTGCTCTCAAATCCATAACTTCTGGTTAAGCTACGGTTCATCATTTAGAAAGACACATGTATTTCATTTAAAGATATCAAAAACTGGAGAATCCACCACATCCCTTAGTAAGTTATTTCAAAAGTTAATTATTTTAACAGTTAAACATTTGTACCTCATTTCTACTTCATGTTGTTTAATTTAATCTTTCCACCGTTGAATGTTATTCACTTTTTGGCTAGATTAAAGAGTTCTCTACTATCAATAATCTCCCATGTAGGTACTTTTATAGTGTAATAAAGTCCTCTCTTAATCTTCTTTTTGAACAAATAGACAGAGATTCTTATGTCTGTCATTGTAAGGCAGGATTTACAATCCTCTGATCATCTAGTCATTCCTGTATAAATAGTTTCCCTCTTTTGGGGTGTTTTCCATCAGAACATTGGAACCTGAAACAGCACTTTGTAAATAGGCACACTGCCCCAAAATACCTCCACACCTAAGGTTAATACCATCATTGAAGTTGTGATAGGTATTTCTCCATTTATGTTCCAAGGGATGGTATTAGCCATTGGCTGCAGTATTGCATTGGGAACTTGTGTTTTATTGGCCATCATGATGCTCACATTGTGCTTTCTCAGATGATATCCCTCATCTTTTACAGATTAGCACTATTTTGTTGAATGTAAAATGTTATTTGAATGTAAAATGTTATCTGAATTAACACAATGTAATGAATAATTATTACAATGAGTATACAAAGATTATATAATTGGGCTTATGGTTTGCTGTATAATTCTGGGTCATGCAATTTTATTAACAGTAAACTTCTAGTGTTTTCAGATCTATGATAACTGTACCAAGAAGCACTAGAGAAAAACCAAATCCCTTGCGGGATCTGCAGGACAAACATGTAGAGGATCACATAGGGAGGAAGAATTAACTGCCTATTCTTTTAGATCTCAGTTTTAAAATAGTTGTTTTTTTTAGCATTCAGACAACATGATGGTTTTGATGAATTGTATTCTGTTGCTACTACACATGCTGTACCTGTTTGAAAGATGGCTGCTAATAGGTGACACTGTCAAACTGGAATTTTTGAGAATGCTCAGCTGCATAATGGCTATTGTATGGTGAAATGCCTTACTGGTACTCTTCAGGATTAAGCCCTTAATGATAATCAGTGGAGTCAAAAGTCCTTATCAACCATTTCAAAATATTTCCAATTTTTTTTGTTAAGAACTTTATGCATGAAGTGGTTTTTTTTAAAGACAATCAAATCTGATATTCTTACAGGCTGTATTCTTACAGGGTGATGTGAAAGGTGCTGTCTTTCTCAGATGCCCAGAGATCCACCTTTCCTATTACTCAAATCAGTGGAGCTACATAAATTTATATCAACTAAGAATCTGGCCTAGTTTGTATAATAAGCTTTTAATTCACGGACTAGGTTGACAATCAGGTGTTTTGAACTCAACTTTTTAAGAAAAAAAATTTGTTGCTCTGCAAATACCTGTTTCTACTGTATCCTTCTTCCTCCCACTGCCTCCAAAAATACTCTGTTTGTTCTCCAGGAGAGGATGAATTTTCACAGAGCCTTAGAAAAAAACAGAGCTATCCTCTCCTAGACAACAATAATGATGATATCTTTTTGCAGAATCTGCGCAGTATGCCCAGCTTCTGTAATCTCTCTTCTCCGAGTTTGTTTTTTCAAACTCGGATACTCTTAAACACTGCAAAGAATATTTTCCACTCTGAACAACTGTTAAACTTGTTTTCAAACATATATTTTAACAACTTGGAGTTAGGCACACAGTAATCCATGGTTAGGAATCAAGTTCGGCATGATGTGGAGCCAAACTCACAGAGACAATTAAGTGATTTTACTGCTTTAGTGCAGGAAAAACTCTACTGAGGATTGTGCTTTCCGTTCAGTGGAACACCAGTGACTGCTGAAGACTGCAGGCATGAAATAGTTTTCTTATAACAGTGTTTTCTTCTTGCTACCATCGGTGAAAATTTGAAGCTTTAAACATGTCTTCTGCATTTATGTGTGGGAGGTGCGATACTTTCTGTTTAATAAATCAGTCTTAGCTTGTCTACAGTATATCAGAATTGAGTATAATTTGGACAGTATGCATCTGCTATAGAAAATGTCTAGTGTACTTACCTTATAATGGGCTGTGATTATGTTTATATGTGATTTCTTCTGCACAATGTACCATAATTAAAATTTAATTTGTAATCCTTTGATAATACAGTATGAAGCTGCTGTCAATTAACTGAAAGCAATTAATTCATTAGATAGAAATGAAAGTACCTCAGGAACAACGAACATAGATAGCAGGACAGTAAAAACATCCGTGGGAAGCAGACGCGCATAGTTCAAGTCTCCAGGCCACAGCTCTTTGGTAGTATCTGTAATCCATTTGTGACAGAAAGATAGGTCTGTATCTGTTTTTTAACCCTTTTGGGGTTTGTAAACTCTACCTTGGCATCTGACTTCATTTGTATATGAGCTGCCATTTTGTATTTGGAAAGCTGTTTCGGACTGATACGCGGTTTGTTTTGGACAATTCTTTGGCCTGTGAGGAATGTGGACACTTCAGGGACAATTTGGAGAAAGAACAAGGGCAGGCTGGTCCCTGAATATTTCTTGATAATTTTCCTACTTCAGGAAACAGTGTTTTTCTTTATGGCTAGAGATGACTTTTCTAGCCTGAAACACGAAAGAAGAGATTCAAAGAGGGGAAGGAGGCAAGGCTGGGCCGCAGACCCTTCAGCCTCCACCTGCTAACAAGGCAGGAGAGTTGAATGGAGGTAACCAGGCATAAAGTCTTCAAACAGGCAGATCTATTTGCAATGTACTGCTGACCACTCAGGACAGGAGGGGGAGGCTAAGCTGTTGCTTACATATGTAAGTGGCAAAGGAATTCATATGAATCTCTTCACATGCATTTAATCTAGCAAATTTTTTAATAAATATGGAATTTAGGGACTTTCTTTCCATGGTATGACTTCTTTTCTGGGGCTACCTCTGAGCTACAAAGTTGCAGCAAAAAGGGAGCTTGCATCAGTTACCATCTACACACAAACCTCCTAACTAATTGATGTAGTAGCCCTCGTCTGGCCCACGTTACCTTCAAGGTGCCTTTGTGCATGCAGCCAGGAAGGACTCTGTTTAGTCTTGTTCCTTATGAGAATACTTGTTTCCAGGTGCTGGAGTCTTTCTTCCTGCTTCCCCAAATCTGTCTATATCTTCTTCTGTCAGGCTCCCAGTCCTATTATTCTTAAACTCATTTATTCCCTTATTAGCTCAACATAGCGTGGGTGAGCCCTACAACTTCTGGAGAATGAGCTCTTATGAGCTATGAAACCAATGTGAACCACTATGAAAATCGACCCTTCCGATTTGGTGTATATTTTGTGAGCTTGAACATCCAAACCTCTTCCTATTGAGAGCCTGCATTTATCCTAAAATAGCTGTGCCCTGCTGATTTTGTTGGGTCAATATTTGCCCTTGCACAGAAGAAGACATGAAGTGTAATCCTTTTCACGACTAGATACAATCTAAGTGACAAGGATAGGCTCTGTTCTAAGCCTGCACTAACTGCTAACCTTCTCAAAAGTGTAAGATAAACACAGACTCATTTTCCTTTCTGTCAGCTAGACAAGATGAACCTGTGCAGCCTACGTCTATGTTAACAATTTGTGTGGCGCAGGATCCACAGGAGTGGATCTGTAAAGCAAAACAATTGGTGCTGAGGACCAAGCATCCTCACTATGTACATTTTTTTTTGGGGGGGGGGGGAAGTTACTTCAGCCTAGCTCTAGTCTGGTCCTGTGAACTCCATGTACATCAGAGGGTGAAGTACCTTTGGTGCATTCCTGCAATATATTTTTTGATTTGATTTAATCCAAAAATAAACCAGCTTTGGCACTCTGAAGCTGCTCTCTGATGTGAACCAAAATGCGTTAAGTGGTGGTGATTGGGAGATTCTCTTCAAAAACACCTGGGTCCAAAGGAGAGCACTAATCTAGAGAGTAGAGTGAGGGGCAGCACGCACTTACTTCCAGAGGGGCCACATCTCTCCTTTCAGTGTGTGCATGCCAGATGTCCGAGGAGGATTTTCTATAAATGTGATTTTATGTGACAGGATGCTTATGAAACTGATAATAATTGTTATAAGAACTCATGTCTTCATGAATATAGGTAATATCCTCTAAAAATCATTTTCAGATGACATGTACATCAAAAGGTGATTAAGTGAAAGTTGCTAGTAAAGACAGAATCTTTTGGATTTCCTAAGGTGAAAAATGAATTCTCCAAATAGCAAGCATGTCCTTAGTCTCCTTAGTCACAGCTGTGTCTATTAGCAGTTCTCACCTTCCCAAGTCTAACGGCATTAGGAGGAAAGGAAAATAGAGTTTGCAGCTGTTTCTCATACTATCTTCATTCTCCCTTTTTAATACTTGCCATTATTCTTAAAATATCTTCTTTTCTCTAGGGGCAGATGAAGCCCTCGTGTTTGCTGGCTGAACCAGCACGCAGCCCTGCCGCGCTGCCGTGTGAGCAGTAGTGCCTCTGGTGGTGCCGGTGTGGTAGGGAGCTGGGACTTTGGTGGTGTCTGCTCTTCCCTTTGAGTAAATCCATTTCTGCATATTGCTTGCTGTACTCCTCACCACTGGGAGGCAGCTTAAGTCCAGGATCCAAGCCAGCACCATTCTGCAAAGCAGCCGGGAAAATGATGTTTTGGGTAAAGAGAATGGCATTTGATGAGGTGAAATGAAAGTTCCAGTTTTGTCATAGCTTAGGAGAAATAGGGAAGCACCTTACTTCCTGGCCCCCAGGCTGGTTGTATTAATTTTCTTTTGTGAGATTTCTCTGAAATTCTGGCCATCAACAAAATGAGACATCAGGAGAACAGTGGCTCTCTGGATGAAATATAGTGTGGAGAAGTATGGGCTAGATTGAGATAATGTGAGTTTTAATTCCTTTATACTTACAGTGTGTAACTTTTATCAAAATAGTTTTTGCTCGATAGAGGCACCAAGTTCTGATTACCTAATGGAAACTGTATATCAAAGGTCATTACAGCTTCAGAGGGACTGTGTTGTACTGCTGTTCTTTTTAGAAAAAGGAAATTCTACAGAAGGGAGAGTTGTTGGTGAAATCTGCTATGGTTAAAATCAGCACAACGGTATCACAGAGTGTTAAAAAAGTTCTGGAGCTGTCTGCAGCCAAGACAAGCAGTGGTTAGTTTTCTTCCACAGTGTCCTTGAATGAATTTCATGTTGCACCAGAAAAGGACAATAAGAAATGAGTAAACTATAGTGTTGGTGCCAGCATATAGTTAAATGAAACACTGTGCTATATGTCTGTTTTTACTGGGAACTAGCAGTAACAAAAGGCTGCTGTGATGATACTCTTTTCTCCTGTCCTAGTTTAAAACTATATAAAGAATCTTTCATATTAACTTACCAACATATTTCTTACACTACTTTACACACATCAGAGGATTTACTTTTTTGTTTAGTTTTATGACCTGTGGATATGCATCACCTCATAAGAGTAGAAGAAAGGCTATAATGAGTCAGGCTGTTGGTTCATCTAACTTAGCCTGCTGTTTCTGACAGTGGCCAGGTGTCTGGCAAAGCAGCACAGCAGCAAGATGCTTCTCCCAGGGCACCCTCACAGTTTCCAGCAATGCTTACGAGTTTTCTGAACTCAGTGATGTATCTATTCATTAATAGCCCTTCATGGGGTTTCTTCAAGGAATTTATCATATCACTTTTTCAAATTACCTGAACTTTTGACCACTACAGTACCTGGTAACTAGTAACCTAGGAACTCACATTATGCACTCTATGGAAAATACTTGCTTCTTTTAAAATCCTAATAATTTCATTGGACTAGTTCTTGTGTTAGAGGGCAGAATGAATTCTGTATTCATACTGTTTCTCCTGTGTATGTCTTCTGCTGCTGCTGTTTACTTTCTTGTCTCTGAAATAGCCAATTTAGGGTTGAAAAATGGGGGGTTATCTTTAGCAGTAGCCAAGAGACAGAAGTGGGGACTTCTTTGTTTAAAAAAAAAAAGGGGGGGAAGGGGGCAGAGGACATCTTGAATTAGTGGCATTATTGTTTATCCTGGGTCATGACCAGGTAAAATTTCAGTTTCAGGAAGAATGATATGAGAGAATGCAAATGAAATGGAATTTGCTTTCTGAAGCATATGTAAGAAAAAAGTATAAAGGGGAATTCAAACAATTTAAGTAGACAAATGCCCTAAATTGTCACAATCTGCACTTGCCTGCCCTTTGTTACTTCTGCATGCAGGTAGCTCCCTTAGAATTCGTCATTCCCCCATGCGTCAGTGCTGCAGCATAGCTGGAGCCAGACACCTTGCAGAAGAAAGTAACTTGCTGCTTACTGCCATAGAAAGAAAGAATGTTACAACACTAGGAATGAAGTGGAGCAGAGAGAACGTTTTTTTGTGTGTATCTCCTATATTCAGCAGTTGTTTCATCACAACTAAAATAGCATTATTCTGTCTACTGGAAAGCTCAGGAAGGAATGGTCATATTGAAAACACAGTGCTTCAAAGAAAGTTTTTCTGCTTTTTGTTTATTGTAACAGCATTTCTAACTCTTAATACACAAAGACAACATATGTTTAGGATTGTTGCTTCTTTATTAACCCATATAAATTCCTTATGTCTATCTGTGCTTCTTAATGGAAAGGATGTTATTAAGGCTGGCAACCCAAAATTCAGACTATTTTCTTATGTTTTGCAAAGCACTGATCTGCATTAAAAAAACCAACAACTTTCCTATTTCTGCTTCTTCCATCACAAAGCATTCCTTTTAAAAAATTTTATCTTGCTTTCTGCAGATGAAACCTGTTAGAGGCAACAGGGAAGAAACCTTGAAGAGCAAATGCCTTGAACTGCAGTAGAAGGCAATGAAATTTAGCTGTAACACTATGCTGCTGTTACCATTTTGCATAAAACTAAAATAGTTCAAACTGTAATTGAGTAAAAATATGCTTCTTCCTTTTATGCAGTAAGTGATGAGTTCTGCTAAGATCGGTGGTAGCTCTATGAAAGAACATTAGGTGATTGAATTTCACAACAGAGCATTATTTTTGCATGGTATATCCTCTCTTCAGAAGTTTTGCAGTGTGACTTGAACAGCTTTGTTCTATCTGCTGCTCAATATTGAAGGCTTTGAAAGGATAGTCTGATAGAAAATGCCACCAGTCCAAGAATGTCTTCCTACTTGTTGACCACTGAGAAAAGAAGTAGAACTGTGAAGCTGTGATAGGAGACAGTATCTGTCTGGGGGGTTGTAAATATAGGAGAGGGAGCAGGGAAAGTGCATTTATTTCTATTTATGTACATTGTTGAGACTATTACTAGTATAATATGTACATACAGTGTTGGCATCATCAGTCATAAAACTGGAGAAAATGTTGAAAGTTTCCTGGGAATTCACTTCAGACACTGGGAAGCAAGAGCATGATAGATTAGCTAGGCTGAAAATAGGAGAAGCAAAGTAAAGAAAAAAAAAGAGTAGCATGATATAAATACTTCAAAATGGCATTTTCTTGTCATTGAACTTTCTCATACTTCCTTCTGGATACACATGGAAATCCATCTAAAAATACCTCATATTCTGCATTTAATTTCTTTCATTTTGACTTCACCATTGCAACAGAAAAAAGAGAAAGGTTAGCACTGCTTATGGCTTCTTACCAAGACTCTACTAATAAGGGCTTATAAAAGGTCTAAAAGTAATTCTAACCCCTTCATAAACAGACTACCTTTGTTAAAATAGCAGTAATGCTCTTAAGCACTTGCATAATTTCTTTAATCTACAAGAAGATTTACATTCATTATGTAGTTATATCTTCTGTCAGCCACTAATCCGGAAAACAAAATATTCTCATTTCCTTTTCTCCTTTTTGCTAGTGGAGAAAGTGTGGCAGAGAAGTTAAGTCACTTGTCTGCTTGACAAAAGTTACCATTTTCTCAGGTGAGTCAGAACTCTTGAGCTATTGGTTTTCAGCCTTCCTGAAACCACTATTTCCTTAATAATGTTTCCACATTGCCCTTCTTGAAGTCTTTCCCCAGATTTGCTCTGTATATGGTTTTGATTTCCATGCTGCAGTCTCTTGACATCTGCTGTCAAGAGAACTGTTGTTAGACTGAAGTAAAAAATGCTTTGGCTCCTCCAGTGTGTCGCTTGACCAAAGACTGGCACTACAGGCAGACCCAGAAAAACAAATACCCCTCCCCCCCAAAACCCTCATGAATTTGTATTACAACTGAATACAAATTTTAAGTCAGAATTTTCTACATAAAATGTGTTTTCTGCCAAATTGAAAATTTTCAACAGAAAAGTGTTTTTTTTTACTTTTTTTTTTTTTTTTATTTCTTTTTTAAGGAAAGATGATGTAAATTGTTGTCTGTTAATTTTTTTTTTTTTTTACTTCTCATTTAAGGAAAGATGATGTAAATTGTTGTCTGTTAAAATAATTTTCCATTACTCTTTGTATGTATGTAAACCATAGTGGAATTATAAAAAGTTTAGTCTGGGTTTGTTGTGTCCTCATACTTCCCTGTTGCCAATGCTCCACAGCCAAACTATACCCTCTCACAATGTGCTGTATTATCACTGCCAGAGCGATAGTCAGCAGTGCAGCATAGGAGATGTGTCTGCAAAACTACATTTTGGAATTAAAACTTTTCAGAATTCATCTTTCTTCAGAAAGTTTCGCAGTATCAACTTTTTGCCCCAATTTCAGAGAAAAACAAATGCTGAGATATTGAATTTCTCCAAAGGCTGAAAGTCCATTTTTTTTCAGCTAAAATATGCATATAAAATTAATCTTTTTCAACTAGTTCTGAAGTTTTTCAGATACCTAGATGTTCATTATTTAAAGTAAAGACAAAAAGTAATAACTTTGGGAGGCCTGCAACAAAGTACAGATTATTTTAGATATTTAGTGTGTCTGTTATGGACTAGGAATAGTACAGTAATGGGATGTAACAATCACCTTTAACTACTTTTTTACAAAATGCGTGCTTTGTATTTTGGAAGTTGTAATGCATTTAGTTTGTGATGTGATCATATGGAAAGGAATAACTTTAAGGTACAGACATAGGAGTGAAAAATCTTTAACTCTTTACAGCAGGTATTTCAGATTGATTAAGTATATGTAATTCTAAATAATATAGTGTAATGATGTGATTGATTTCTTTTAAGTACTTCAGATTTAAGTGTTGGTGTAGCTCTCTTTAGTCATTCACATTGTGCAAAAGAATATTCTGTGTCAGTATCCATATGTTACCTATTACTTATGTAAGTATAACAATATGATTTTGTTTAACAGTTGTACCTTTGCTATAGTGAGTACAAGCCTTCTGTAGGCAAAAATAAAGTCAAAGAAGCTGTAGGAAGAGACACCAAGAATACATTGGCTTGTTAAAAGGAGGTATGGCCAAAAGATGAAGGGTCAAGTTCAGCCCCTTAATTCAGTTGGAAGACTTTAAACTATAGACCGGTTTTAAAGTCAGGCTTTCAAAGAGCTGTCAGGTGTGCCATATAGGTGACACATGTAATCCATCAGTGATCTCAAGCAGATGCTTTTTTGTATGAACATAGAATGTAGAAACATCTTGTCCTTACCAAGAGACATTATGACAAGTGACTAGGAAGATAACAAATAGAAAATATCTGCCATACTCAGCAGGAACAAAGACTTAATATTCTTAACCTGCTGCAAGCAATATGAACGATTCATTAAAAGAGTTGCTTGTATGAAGCACATCTGTATTGTGTTCTGTATTAAGTTTTTACTGTCAGCTGCTCTGATGCTAGACACTTATGCAAATAAAAATGTGGGAAAGATCTCTGGATTACTTCATCTGAAACATTCCCAAATGCCCAATTATGTCTGAGTTTTGGTTTAGTTTTACTTTTTTTCTTTGGATGGAGAAATCCAGGGCACTTTGAAGTTTAAAAATACATTATCCCAAAAGTACATATTCTTTTCTGTCATCAGAGTTAATTGTAAGGTGTAAGCGACAATCTGAAATGTGCCTAGATAAAAAGAGAGCATATCACGTTTTGATGTAAAATTTCATTAGAACTGCACCTTTGTGTTAATATGTAGGGACCCAACTTTTTTTTTTTCTTTTTTTTTGCCTTAGGACTCATTTGAAATGCCATCTGTTAAGCTGCTAAATTATGTGCAGTGCTTTTTTGAGAGGGAGTGTCTGTCTACTAGCAGCTAAAATAAGTTATTTCTATTTATGTTTGTGACCTTGAGATGTAAGTGGGAATGTCAACTCTTCTGATTTTGGCATTCTTTCAAGCAAGGCAAGTGATTCTGGCAGCATAATCTTGTTTATCTCTTTTCAGCTCCAGGTGGTTTCCTTGGTCTATATCTGGGATATTTTTTCTTAACAGAATTATTTCCTCCTCAGCCAGGCAGATATGCAATATCAGCATCTCCTAGTTCACACACCAGGACTGTAATCCACAATCTAACCAGACAAGATGAATGTAAACATAAAGGAAAATAATAGAAAATCAAAAGATTCAATTGATAGAACTAAGAAAGTAAATAAAAGGTGTAGAAAAAGAATCAAGAGTGGGAAAGCGAGTAAAGGAACTAGATAGTTTTCCCATCTGTGTGTTAACGCTGGACAGAAATGTGTACACAGTGCCAATTACTGGGACATGCTATAAAACAGAGCAAATAAAAAGGCAATAATTTGTCTGCTATTTTTAGACCTGAGTCAAAAAAGCTCAGAAGTGCATGCTTAGTTGTTGGGGGTTGCTGTAAATTAAACATGGCCTTAAGTGCTTTGTTGATGACGCTGCTTAAATGGAGCATATTCAAACATATGGGAAGCACAAATCTGTAGAGATTTCATTCTTCATTTTACAGCAGTTTTCTTTAGTATTATTATTTAAGCCTTCTGTTTTATGTTAATTCTAGTATTTGGTGAAATCAATCTCTGTACAAATTAACAAGGTGATATGCACTATTAATGTCCATCATCTATCTCATCTTGAGATTCTTATTTAAATTATTTTTCCTTCTTGGATAATCACTGTCGTTAATGTACCTTAATGAAACCAGATAAATGTGAAGGGTAGGGTCAGCTGGTCAGTGGATGTAAATCAGTGCAAATCAATTGATTTCAGTGAGCCCATACCTCTTTACAGCCCTCCACAGCCTTGTTCAGAGTTTCAGAATTACAGTTAAATGCTTTACAGTTCTTTTGTTCTTAATTTTGACTCATAAAGCTACCATGCAGCCATAGCTCAATTAATAAATGCAAGATACATTTGTATAACAATCAATCATGTCAAGTTCTGTTTTGAAACTGGCAGTTCCAAAGGCAACTACAGCTATACCTAACAACATTTTTAATAATTTATTTGACACCTACTTTTTAGTAGTGAATCATGCAGGAACAGTTAATGTTTCACACAGATCTCTTGCATTTACTTACTGGTCTACTTCATGAATTCATTCTGAAAGTAATTACTAAAAAAATTATGATAAAGCTGCAATGATATTCTGAATTTTGCAATTATTTATCTTACTCTCTGTGAAAATTCAGAACTAGGTAGTTTAGTATCTGATCAATTATGTGAAGGTTTTAGAATTGCACTTGTGAATTTAAGAGCTCATATTCAGCCTTAGCCCTTTTTGTAGAAATCAGCTTTGTTGGTTATTTTGAGCCTACATGACCCTGAAAATGTAAAGAATCCACTTGAAGCAGGGCCAGCTGAGATAAAACCATGAGTTGTTTAAATCTGTGAATCCAAGGAATTATACTACTTTCAGTAGCTGAATATCTGATACAAGGTTTGTAACTTCTAGTTTCATTTGTCATTTCTTCAAGCAAGTCTCTACATGCAAATCCTGACATGATTATGTAATGTTATATTCTACTTTGTTACAATTAACTACATCTAATTATAGATAATGTTCTGATTTTATATGTTCCTAACATGGTTACCTTTTTGTAACCTTGTATCAGCTTGTACTGTTTAATTATGTCTATAAGGACTTATTATCCTGTCTCTTGTTAGTGGTTCAGTCATCTGCCAAAGGACATGGATAACATTTTCCTTAGTTACTTTACATTTATTTTATGTAAGTACTATGTACATGACACAAAACAGTGGAGAAATAGGCCTACATTTTCTATATTTTTATAACAGTCTGATCTTAAAAGCTTTCTTACTGTCTGTATATTCCCTTTTGTTTTTCTTCACTTTTATTAAGTTAATGTTGAAGACACTGCAGACTTTATAATCTAAAACAGCTGAGAAACAACTGCTATATAGTGACTGATAAGAAAAGATCACTGTTTCCCCACAGTTATTATGTAGCTTCCAAAGAACTGTACCAAGGACTTGTTTTTACCAGGATGCCCTGGTTCAGCAAAGCACTTAGGAACATGCTTAATTTAAGTGCACACTTACTGACGTCAGTAGGATCGATAATCTGCTTGAAGGTAAGTGTTCTGCTGTACCAGACCAAAGAAGCCAATATGCAGCAGAATTTATTACCAAAACCAAAAAGATCTTAAAGTACCTAAAGAGAGAGTAAAATACCTAATACCTAAATTCTCCCTTTCTCTCTCTGGTAGTCTCATGGATATAGGGACCAGTCATATGTTTAACTCTTGACCTGCTGCATCTTGCACTTGGACATATCAAGTTATTAGATCCCTCCTGCATCATTTTGTATATACTTGTCCTTAATTGTTATTAATAAACCAGTGGAAATATTGTAGTTCCTAGAATATTGTTTCTTTTGGATACACAATGGTTTTGTAAAGATATTGAGTGTAGGTTTCTAAAATACAAAGGTTATAACACAGTTGAAAAGGTGGTTAGTTAAAAATTTCAAAACATTATAAAACATCGTTGAGATTTTGAAACTGTTACACTCCCTGTGTACAAACTCTAGATATTCTCCTAAGCAATTTATGATTATAGAAGCCAGTAATTCCTAAACTTATATTTTGTTGTGAAGGGAATTGAAGTCTAAATATTATTAAATCCTGTAACCTGATAGTTCTAAAAAAGCATCTTGAACTTAGAACTTTTTTGTTTAGTTGTGCTGATTTAAAGCTGTTAAATTGAGCTTCTGGAATTATTGACTATTACCAGTTTGAAAGTAAATGATTCCCAATGGGACCTGTGTTCAGATTGGCATGAGTCCAAGATACAAACCCTCTGAATGTGTATACACATAAATCTCTAATCTCATCAAGCAGGTTATTTTAGGGAAGCCTAGTAGATTGATAACATCACGCCTCACAATTCCATTAAGGAAATCATGTCAGAATAAATTAATGAATAACATACTGATATTTTAGGCTTACTTTATGGCAATATAATGCAGTTGTTTAATAACTCATTGCACAAACCGTTTTCAGTATTGTTGATGTTAAATAAAAATCCATGCAGTTACTATGTTATTTGATCTTTCACTTTAACGGTAATATTGATCTGAAGAAAAGCAGAATTAATACAAGAATCTTTCCAGACAGACTTGGCTGCATGTGATTAAGGTGCAGTTAGTCCTACTAGCAGCTAAACAGGGGTGGTTCTGTACAAGATTAGCTTAAAGGAACTAGTGTCTTGATTTTGAGAAACGTTCATTTTGATTGATAATAGCTGTTCTGTCCAAGAATGTTACAATAAAAGCTTATTTGGATTACACCAGCCCCGAATGAACTTAAATGCCTCAGTGCAGAAGAGATGCATAATTTTCATCTCTACTTTTATCCATTTTTTTATTAGCATAATTTAATATTTAGAATTGTAAAAGGAATGAAAATGCAATATAGTCAACATCATTAAAGAAGACTGTTAAAAATACTGCAGGAAGGGGGAACAGTACTATTATACATGAGTGACTTAGTCTTGTTTCCAGAAAGAATTGAAATAAAACTAGGCTCAGAATATCTTGCACACACTGATGTTTGAACATAAGTGTGAACGTTATTCAGGTATTCAGGTGTGCACTTGCCCAGTTTTTGGTTGAACTTTACAAATCTATCTTTAGTGTGGAGTATCTTTAAATTACCATGGGAGTATCCTTTACATTGCTCAAGACTGTGAAAATATTAAATAAGACAGAATTATACCTGGGGAGAGGAGAGAGTGGACTGCAGATCTTAAGCGTATTTGTAACTAGCATTTGTGAAACAAACTAACAAAATAGAAAGTCAAGGCTCTGAAAAGCAGTGATAATGATATCTGCTACTAGCACCTGCAGTTCCTGTTTGGACTCCAATAAATCTATTTTATGGTACTTTAAATATTCTTTTTGATTAATATTTTGTTATCACATGTGAGTTTCTCCTCCAGTCTGAAGAACTTGGTTCTAAGAAGCTCCTCTGCAATCATCAGCTGAATCTCATGTGGATTAAGAAGCAGCTCTACTAACCCAAAGCAAATCAGTTTACACAACCTCCGTTCTCAGAGGCAGCTTCATGTCAGCTTTTTCCACCAGAACACTTTTATTTTTAGCATCTTGATTTTTCAGAGATTCCAAGCTGGGGACTAGAACCCTGCTGATTGGGGACTCATGGTGGTGAAACTGTTCCCCTCACCTGCAGAGCCCGTATTCCTCTTTTTGACTGAAATGGCAATTTGATCTGAGAAATATGATTTCAGTTCAGCAATCCATTATTCTAACCTTTTCGCATTTTGATCTGTTATCCCAGCACTGAGCCTTAAGGAGTTCTCTCACCTTGTTCACAACAACTTCTGTTTTTCAAGCTTTCTGTCCACTTTTCTGTTGAATGGGTTAATGACTGCAATTGAGAGATTTCTTAACTGTAAATCAAGAATGAAGACCCTTTTAGGCTGAGTGAAGGTATTTGGAGTCTCTGGTGGCAGAAAGGAAAGGAACGTTTATGGTATGTCTCTCTTAAAAATGTCTTTCAAAAATCAGTGCAAAAAGAGGAAAAATTATTAGAAGATATTTGTTGAAGATATGTGCCAGTGAGCTTCTTAATGTGTTACGAAAAGAGTTACATCCCAGATCAGTCTATGCTTTTGATCTATCCTTGCTACTTGTTTTCTTTACAGAGTTTGATTTTGTTGTCTTCAGGGACTAAATTTTCAGTGACCGTGGGACTAGTTCTCTTAGGGATCTCTCACGGAAGGCATGTGGTTTTTCACTGTTTTCATCCAAATTGTAGCAATTACTGTAAAACTCTTCCCACCTCTGAAACAATTATGGAAGGAACAAGGTCAGCTTAAATAATCTATTTTTCTTTGTTGACTTTGAGCAAGGAAGAAGATAAAACGGAAAGAGCAAAGTGCTTCACTTTCTTCAGTTTCATAAAAGGCATACATAACAGCTTTTTCCTTCATTCCATAAGAAAGGAACAGCTAGTTTTAAGAAGAAAAAACATATAAACTCTCCTTCCTCCTACCTCTGATGAAAGAAACTAATTAATCCTGTACACTTTTAGAGAAGCAAAAGTTTAAGGAGGAGAACTGTAATACTCCTCATTAAGAAGAACAGTGAATCCTTGTATCTCAGAGATCCATCCCAACGTAAGCATCTATTTATCTAAGCATTTATCTCAACTCACAGGAGATTAAGTAACCACTGGAAAAAAATTGGTGATGTGTACATTCTCTGTATGTATGCTTAGAGTATTAAAATTGTGTCTTTCTAAAGGATCTGCTTAATCTCATATAGAAACAGTCCATTTTCACCAAGAATTGTTACATAAAATTTCATGACCTGGATGATGTGGGTCAGAGTGAATTATCATTTCTCATGCCCTATGGCCTTTAAAGCTGCCAGTTCACAAATAACTACTCCGCTAACCATCACATGCTTTACTTTTCTAACTGAATATAAAATATTCCTGTCAAAACATTGTAAACAAATAATTGAGAAGTTGAAATATGAAAGAAGTTCAGCACATATGGACAGAATGCAGATAAGCGCAAAACTATCTAAGCAGCATCTGCAAGGAAATAATAGTCAGAGCCTGAAAATCATACTGCAAAACTCAAGGTGAAGGACCATTCCTTTTTCTCCTGTTATAAACTTATGAGATATGAGTAGTTTCACTCCATTAAGAAAAGGCTGATGAGTGAGAGCAGAGGCCACCTTATACATTATATGTATTTCTCAAGCTGACTGTAGTGTTTAGAATTACTTGAAAATGTCCTAGAAAAAGTGTTTAAGAAATCTTAACAAATGAGTGAGATTTTATTTTAAAACAGTAAGAATGCAAAGTGTCAGCATTTCAAATTTGGCCTGTCAAATGTGTGTCATATTTGCATTATAAAGTTACTCCCCTTTCTCCCCTTTTTGGGAGTTTATCCCAGAATTGTCTTGGAGAGTAAATGCTCCCCAATAACCTCAAAGCGATTCCGCTTTTCAGGCTCCCTCTCTCCTGGAGGTCATCTGAGAATATTGAAAGCTAATGTTTTTTTCCAAACTGGCACTGTTGGTGACAGCAGGAAGACAGTACTCTTTTTATTACTTTCTCTCTTGAAGGAATTAAAATTGCTGAGTATCTGTACAGGCCATTCAGATTTTAGAGAAATAGGATCAACTTCTTAGTCCCATTCCAAAAGGACCCTTTTTTGTCTTCATTGTTTTGAAGTAAACTGTCTGCTTTTGTTTAGTGAGGACATTTTTGCCACTAAATTTTCTTAAGCAAAAGATTATCTTTCTTTTTAACAAAAAACAAGTCTCTAATAAGGCAGATCATCCAAAACATACCTAGTTTCTATCTTGCCTGTCTGGTGAAACCCTTCTGGGTTTCTTTACTTTCACATTGACTCAAGGAACAATCATCTGTCTTGAGACTACATCAAATCTTGCTACTCGCCTGATTTACTGTCATTCTTGTAAATAGCAATTATTGAATCTTTTATGAATTTTTCACTATGAATTTCAATGGAAAAAGATTTGTTCCTCATGATAAGCAGATAAAAATACTTTAAAATTAGATTCTATCTACTTAAAAGTGTCAGCAATTAAAATGTAATAGAAAATAAAGAAGTACTATTAAACTTAAGTTTAATGAACATCTATTTCGGGGACAAAAAGGCTCTTTTCTATCTTTTGTATGGATGAAATGCTTCATTTGAGCTTTTAACTTTGTCTCATGGCAGCTGTAAAACATTTTATGAGGAATGAAAATGCTGATAACCACATCTTATCTGAGAGACATACCGATAGACATATGTAATGTTAAACTGACTGTTAGGACTGCAGTAAACAAAGGACAATAAAAAATATCATAGAAAATGCAGAAAACTTCTGTTGGTGAGGCTGTTTCTCTTGCAGACCGCAGGCATGATGCCAGCATAGCTCATGTACTTATTTTTGAAATCCTAACTTTTCCTCCAGCTGGAAAAAGCATATGGCTAGTGCTGTCTTCCCACAGGTTACTTTTGCATATAACAAGGCAGGACTGTGCATGCTGTTCTAGCCTGCCATACTAGTTATAGTATGGATGCGAGGCTGTGCCAGAGATCGTCAAGCCTGCAACTGATTAGAGAGGACAGGGGGTAAAACAGTATGTTGGAAAAGAAAGACTATCACTTTCAATAGAAAGATCACAGCACATTTAGAGATCAGCTATCCTGTAGAGAAGACCTGAATATTCCTCATCGGTGGCATGGTTTCTTTCACTCCTGAGTGATCTGCTTGTGAGAAAGAATTGATAAATTAATGACTAAGTTTTGTTTTCCTTTAAGGAAATGACAAAAAATCAGTTGCAAATTTCTTTTTATTTCAGCAGTCCAGTTGAAGTCCAGGGGCAGTTCAGTGAAGTTGGTTTTCTCTCTCCAAATGTATAGCCATTTTATAGTCATTCCATTGGTAATTTTTTATTTAAGAAGAAACTTGGTAGGCTTTTCAGTCCAAAAACAATTAAGATATTTGTTTTACTTTGAACTGTGTTTTTCTTTATGTAACAGCATGATTACTGAAGTTCATCTGAAAATTTCAAAAATCATTCAAAAACAAACTAAAAACTAAGCAAAATGGGACATTTCTGGCAAAAAGGGATAACTTTCCCTTTGAATTTTGAGTAGCACAATATTTGTTTTTTTTCTTCCTAAGTATGACCAGTTGGAATGTACTTAAAGTAATGAAATCAGCAAAGCGTAGGGTAATCTTTCCTTTTACAGTGCTTGCTGCTGTCAGTCTTCTTGAGATGGGTCATCCAATCTGCAGAAGAGGGCCAGATATATTTTTATTGCTATCTTAATAAAACCCTAGTTTCCTGAGTTGCTTCTTCAGCAGCCTGGTCATTGTCCATTGTGCTGTTTCTCATCTCAGACTTCTGCAGGAACTGTGGAGATCTGAAACTTCAGCAATAGACTCTGTCTGGACTCTGCTCTGCTTTTTAGGGAAGATCTCAACTGCTAGAATAGGTGACTCTTAATGAAAAGCTAATCTCAGAAAATCTTTTAAAAAACAAAACCAAGTGTCATAATGCCCACAACAGTGGCAGAAATCAAATTGTCAGTTTTGAGCATCCAGAAGAAGATACTTTTCATTCAGGTAAATCTCTCTTGGGATTAGCTAAGCATGTTCTTCCTCTAAGTCAAAACATTGTCAAAGGTTGGTCTTAATTCAAAAATTTGCGAGCCAGTCTCCAAATTTCTGCTAAGGAATGACAGCTGAATCAATTTGGTCATTATTATCCAAAGATGTATCTAAAGCAGAGGTGGAGATGATATATGAGCTTGTGGTAGCAGGAAAGGAAAAACTACAGCTAAAGAAGTTAATACAAAGGGAGGTTAAATCATCTCATGTAGAGGTCTGTTTCAGACTCCTTAATGGTTTGGCTTGAACCATGTTCCTGGAGTATGTAGTGCTTCAGGGAATTCTTTGTTCAGATTTCTTCAGTTATCTGAAACTCACGAAAAGTTTCAAAGCAGCTCTACTAGACAATCACGTGAGTGTATGTGAGCACGTATTGAACTCAACCCATGTTAAGGCTATATGAAATCTTTTAAATGACTTAAATGGATTTGGATCAGGCATAGAGTAAAACTACATATGGAATTTCTATAAATTCAATGAAAACATATCAGAATTTTGGAAGACCTGCTTTAAGTTCCATATTTATTCATATAAAGGCTGTTTTAAATTTTATGTAATGTCACATTTCTATCTCATGATCTTAGTATATTTCTAGTCTTTTTAGATCAGACAATAGAGCAAGAAAACTTAATGGCATAGATACTGAAATCCTCTGCAAAAATCGGTGAATGCACTGGGGACAATTTTTTGACATAGGTACTAGTTGGACTGAGGTACTCTGCTGGATCATCTCTTTATGAATAAGGCAGAAGCGGTTCGGGTAGTTGATGGCATGGCACTGCTTGGCTGCAGTGACCATGAGGTGGCAGAGTTTAAGTTCCTGAGGGAAGAGAGAAAGGCAAGTAGCGGAATACTACTATTATACTTCAGGAGAGTGGACTTTGGCTTGTTCAGAGAACTGGTAAGTGGAATCCTGTGAGAGGCTGCCCTCAAGGGCAAAAGAAGCCTAAAGAGCAGGTTAATCCTCATGGGCAACTCTCACGAGGGAGAAAAAATGAGTAGGCATGGCAGAAAGCTAGCTGGAGTAAAGGGGAACTCATGACAGCTCAAACACAAAAAGGAAGTGTTCAGAAGATGAGCTAACTGGGAGAAACATAGAAGCATCACTTGGATGTGCACTGATGGAATCAGGAAGGCCCAGGCTCGCCTGGAGTTGAAACAGATTGAAACAGCAGCAAAAGCAAGAACAAGGAAAAGATAGTTCCATTGCTAAATGGGGTGAGTGACCTAATGACAAAGGACATGGAAAAAGCTGAGTTACTCATACAGTTATAAAATACTTGAGATTGGAAGGAACCTCTGGATGTCTCTAGTCCAACTTCCCTGCTCAAAGCAGGGTAAGTAGAACAGATTGCTCAGGGCTGTGTCCAGTTGGATTTTGAATATATCCGAGGAAGGAGACTCCAAAACCTCTTTGGGCAAGCTGTTCCAGTGTTCAATCACCCTTACAGTAAAAAAGTTTTTCCTTATGTTGAAATGGAATTCCCTGTATTTCAGTTTGTGCCCATTGCTTCTTGTCCTATCGCTTGACACCACTGAGAAATGTCTTACTCGGTCTTCTTTAACCACCCATCAGGTATCTGTACACATTGATAAGATCCTCCCCAACCCTTTCTTCTTGAGGCTGAACAGTCCCAGCTCTTTCAGCCTCTCCTCATATGTTAGATGCTCCAATGCTTTAAGCATCTTCATGGCCCTTCAATGTACTTGCTCCAGTATATCTGTTTCTTGTACTGGGGACCCAGGACTGGGCCTAGCACCCCAGATGCTCCAAAACTGCTGAGTAGAGGGGAAGGCACACCTCCCTCAGCTTGTTGGTGACGTTCTTCCTAGTGCAGCCCAGGAGGCTGTTGGCCTTCTTTGCCGCACAGACATGGTGCTGGTTCATGCTCAACTTGTCCACCAGGACCCCCACATCCTTTTCTGCAAAGCTGTTTTCTAGCCAATCAGTCCCCAGCCTGTGTTACTACATGGCGTTATTCCTCCCCGGGTGCAGGACTTTGCATTTCCTTTTGTTGAACTTCTTGAGATTCCTGTTGGCTCATTTCTCCAGCCTGTCGGCGTCCCTCTGAATGGCAGCAAACCTTCTGGTCTGTCACTTTCTTCTTAGTTTTGTATTGTCTGCGAGCTTTCTGGGTCCCAGAATCAATGTCTTCTTTGCATTGGTGTTTAGCAGTGGGATCTGCTCCCACATCTCTGCACCTAATAGAGTTTGGAGATAAAGAAGTACAACCTTTAGTAAAGGATGATCAAGTTAGGCTCTACTGAAGTAAACTGCAACCTGTAAGAAGTATTAAGTAGCAGTATAACAATGCGGTAAGTAACAAGATCATGGGACTGGATGGGATGCATGCAAGGATGCTGAGAGTGCTGATGATGTCATTGTGATGTCATTGCGATCTCTGTCATCTTTGCAAGGTCAGGGCAAGTGAGGAGGTCCCTGATGACTAGTAAAAGGCACACATTACCTCTCTCTGCCAAAAGAGCAAGAAGGAGGGCCTAGGGAATTACAGACTGATTAACCACACCGTAGTCTCTGGGAGGTTAAGGACTGTGTCCTTCTGGAAGCCATTTTCAGGTACATGAATGATAAGAAGGTGATTGAGAATAGCTTGGATTTACCAAGCACAGATAATGCCTGACCAATCTGATGGCCCTCTGTGATGAAATGACTGACCCAGGGGTGCAGGAGAAAGCAGTAAATGTTGTTTATCTTGACTTCAGCAAGGCTTTCAGCACAGCCTCTTATAATATCCTTTAGTCAGATAAGGGAGGTAAGGATTGGATGGAACTACAAGGTAGTTGAAAAACTGGCTGGACCATTGGGATCAACTGGTTGGTCAATGATTCCAAGTCTGACTGGTAGCTGGTAGCGAGTGGCATTCCTTTGGTGTCAATACTGGAGCCGGTGCTGTTTAACATCTTTATCAGTAGCCTGGTCAAGGGGACAGACTGCACCCTCATCAACTCTAAAGCCAACAGCAATATGGGGCAGTGGTCAATGTGCTGGAGGGCAAGGCTGCCATCAGGGAGACTGCGACAAGCAGGAGGAATAAGCTGACAGGGACCTTGGAACAACTCATGGAATTCAAGAGACAAATGCACAGAAGCCCTGCGTGTGGAGCAGAATAACCCCATGCAGCAGAACTGCCTGGGGGCCCGGGGCCTAGAGAGCATCTTTGCAGAAAAAGGACCTGCAGGTCCTGTTGGACAAGTCGACCATGAGTCAACATGTGTCCTTGCAATGATGAAATCTAACTGTATACTGGGCTGTGTTAGCAAGAGTGTAGCCAACAGGTGAAAGGAATTGATTATTCCTTTCTGGATGGCACTTCTGAGGCTGTATCTGGAGTACTTTTTTCAGTTTTGGGCTCCTCAGTACCTGACATATGAAGAGAGACTGAGAGAAGAGGGTTTTTTTCCCTGGAGAAGAAAAGGCTAAGGAGTATGTAATTGCTGTCTTCAGCTACCTAACAGGAGGTTGTAGAGAAAAGGGGCCAGTCTGTTCTCGGGGGTGCACAGTGCTAGGATGAGAGGCAACAGGCACAAGCTGCAGCAAGGGAAGTTCCAACTGCATGTAAGAACTGGATTCTTAGACACTGGAACAGGCTGCCTAAAGAAGCTGCAAAATCTCCATGCCTGGAGGTTTTAAAAACTCCATTGGCATGAAGCAACCTGATTTAATGTTGAAGTTAGTCCTGCCTTTAGCAGGACATTGGGTTCAGTAACCTCCACAGATTCCTTCCAGCCTAAGCTATTCAGTGTTTCCATGAAAAGTATAAACATACAAAAATAATGTAAAATTAATTCTTTTGTGCTATTACGTGTCTGTTTCTTATTTGGAATAAAGAGTCACCTGTAGAACAATTTCAGTCAGTACAGAAAGAAATAAAATGCTGTCGGCTTTAAGTGCTGGCAAATGACCACCCTCTAATATAACAGGAAATGTGAAAAGTGGACATGAAAAAGTGAAACTAGATTCCTGCAAGGGGCAGATCCCCTGCCAGCTCTGAGATGTAACCTTTGGGGAAATCAAAGTGGTGACTCAGTGTAATGCACGATGTACCTGTACGACGAGTAAATCAAAGGGGATGGGGTCACAGTCCATTCTTTTTTCTCTGATCTGGCAGAGGATTTTGTTTTTGATTGCAGTACAGAACAAGAAATGGAACTTCAGTTTGCAGAGGGACAGACTACTGACTGAACAGCCTTCAAAAGAATAAAATGAAAGGTTCTTTAAACATTACAGGAAATAAACTCACAAACAGGACTAACTGGGGATATTTCTGTTTTAGTTTTTTAGCAGATCATCTGCATTGCCCTGTTAATGTTGAGATTTCTCACTAAGTTGATACATTTATCATGAATTTCATTATTTGATATTGTGAAGGTTTCTGCTTCATAAATGTTGAAATGAAGACCTAAAGGTTGTAGACTTCCCAGATAGTAAATGAAAGTGGATATAAGGTTGATTTATAAATAGGAACAGAGTACTTTTATCTAGAGTTAAGGTGAGCTGAGCAAAATGTGAAAATGGAATTTTACAGAGCTATTGGTATTGGTTTCATAAATAAGTGATGTTAGCTAATGAAGATCACATGTTTTTGAAATCTCTAATCATATTTATTTTAAGAGGATGTACTTGAAAGCTAAATATATAAAGGTAAAATTCAAAAAGATAAGGGTAGGTTCTGGGCGTCTCTGAAAATCCTACCAGTAGTTCTGCACTATACAAGGTAGATTGTGATTCATATCTGAAATATTGTTTTAGTAATATTTAAAGTAGTATTAAATTGAAATCAGAGCAATACTTTATCAATTGTGAACTCTGTTTGCTTCATTAACTAGAAATTAGAAAGTCAGCGTGATCCTAATATATCAAAAAGAGTTGTACAGTACTATGTCTGACAATGTTGTGATCTATCATAAAATACTAATATACAAATATTTGAAAAAAAAGTTTGAAAAAACATAAAGTGGTCATTAATTATATCTGACTTACAGCTAGTGAAAGACAACCTTTTTATTCTGAAAAACCAATTTTTAAAAAAGGATGTGTTTTAAATCTTTGTTACAAATGAGATTTAAAAGTCCTGGAATATGATAATTTAATCATAGTTCACCTCTGCCCAGTAGTCACTGTAGATTAGGTCTCATAGCATTTTACTACCTTACATCTTTGTAGTGGTGTGTCCATTACTGCTTGAAAGTGACTGAGCTGTTTATTTTATTTACCGTCTTTTTTTAAATAACAAAATATTTTTGTATAAGCTTAAAAGGTTTGGTTTAGTTGAAGAATTGCATTCTGTCTCGTTTGCTTCAGAGCAGGCGTTTTCTAACCACTCTCACATCCTCAGCTAGGTTCAGGAAGCCGAGTGAATCTTCACAGTGGTTGTTCCTGAGCAGAGAGGGTTTATAATCACTCTGCAGAGCCACCCAACAACCTTCTGTTTCTTCCATTCATCACTGTAGAATATCGGTTTAATTACAAAATCTCCTACAAAATCAGTGACTAAACTAAGGAAATACTTAACATAAAATACATTAACATTGCTCCTGAACCTTTATCTGCATTCAGTGTGAAGTTTTCAAGGCATTCCTGCTGATGACACTATTTACTTCAGTCAGTAATATGGGGACGATAACTTTCAGACAGTATAAAAATATTTCTGGATGAGATTATCATTGAACAGTAACATTCTGAAATTCTAAGCCTCAGACAAAGATAGAATATTAACTCTCTAGTTTATTTAATTCTGGTTTTATCTGTCCTTCTAACAATCTGTTCAACTTTAGACTTAACTTACTATTTTAATGAAAACTTAATTTCAATTTAGTAATTCCTGTAAAGATTTCTTACAGATAATGTTTTAGCATGTAATTTTTTACATTATTTGGAACCGTATTTTTCAACATTGTAACTAAACAAAACATTGTTTTTTCAGCTAGAAAGATAGTTTCCCTGGCTGTATATTTTTCCTTAGTATCTCTCAGTTTCTGGTTGCAATTTGGATGTGTGTAGACTTAAAAGGACATTTTATGGAAGCTGTGTCTCTTGACCTTCAGGCTAATAATCTAAACCATACCAATCTTAAAACATAAACATCCGTATTTTATCACATCTTAGAGTTTAAGAATCCAATAAAGAAAAATTTAAAGTTAACCAACTACTTTTACATTTAACTGAATTCACATCTCCAGAATATGATTCATCTTATCTTGCAATGTCTAAGATAAGTCAAATGAATCACATCTGTAAAGTGCTTATTACTCCCCATTGACTATGGGGAGAAATTAGGGGATCCTAGAATTACTAGCTGAAATTAAGACTTCCTTTAAAATTCTAAAGCTGGATGAGATGAATCCCAGTATTGTGAGTAACTAACTGATATTAAAAATGTAGCCAAAACTGTCAAAAGTTTAGTGTCTGAGTATCAAATATACACATCTATATACATTTTTTGACAACTTGCTAGTACTTTGCTTGGGAAAAATTAGCATAATATTCTTTTTGAGGCTCAAGATTACACCACAATTTGTGTCTTTTCTCTGTGTGAGTTAAACTTGTAAATACAAGTGATAGTGTTTTAACAAATACTTGCAGTATGTGGTTCTGACATACTTCTGTATGCTGTTAATTCATTTTCAAGTCATTAAAAGAATGCTGTACTGTAAAGTGGACAGTCTGCAGTAGAGTTATGTTAATTTGGGGATCAAATCCTCAAACAACTTCTACCAATTTGCCCCTTTTTATTTCAGTGATAATTTTACTTAAATTATGATTAGCTGAGGACATTAAGAGAGTATAACAGCAAGTACACTACAGAGCAAATTTATGGCAAATCCAGTGCTGGACTCTTTCAGATGATATCAGCCATTAGTTGGTCAAGGCGTGATCATGGTGTTTACTTTGCTTTGTCAGACAATGAGTTAAAGAACAGGCTCTCTTCTTCCCTCCATTTCCAAGTGAAATTCTTTTCCTGGATTATATGCCAACTCTTGTCGAATGACTGGCCCTAGACCCAGTTGTTCATTGTAGACTGTTTTCAAATAATACAGTAAAGAAGCAATCTTCACAATTTGTTAATTTGTACATTGCTTGAAGTCTAGTTCTTTTCCATCTGCTCTGCAATCTGCTGCTGTTATTATATTATGAGAGAAGCCAGGCATACCCTCAGACCAGTTTCTGAGTTGTCATGCCACATTTTTCTTCCATTTCCTCTCAAAAGTACCTGTGAGATTGGTAGCAAATTATTTCTTAACAACTCCAACAGTTTTCATATCTCATCTGGTTTTATGGACTGCAGCAAGACTGAGATATTCCAGTCATCTTCAACAGAGACCAAATATACATAACAGTAAGATATTCTTGTTCTTTTGCAAAAGTAAATAATTTTTAAATAACTTTTTCTCATATGAGAGTCTCCTAATTCATTTTGATTTAGGGTCAGAGTATTGACTGTGTATATACAGACCGTAGAACTTCAGTGGTGTTTTAGAACAAAGTTTTTGCGACGAAAACGTTTCGGAAGGTTGTTTTTTAGGGTTAATTTTTGGCTCTGCCATACTGTAGTATGGATCTTCCATCTGAGTAAACCCCTGGTTTTCCAGACTGAATTCTTTTTGTTGGGATGGTTCTCTGAAGAGCCTAGTAAGGGTGACATGCTAATACCATTTTTGGTCTTCATAAAACCCCTGCACAATGATCTGTGCCATTGCATAGTAATGTTGCAAGCTTTCCATACTCTTTCAATTCCTTGAAAGAACTGCAGTTTTAGTCTCCACTTATCTGCACACACCCTTATACAGCAAAGCAGGTAAGCACTAAAATAGCATTATAAAAAGTAGGGACCTGTTCCTTTGTTTGAAACTAAGATTTTCCTTGAGTGCTTCTCTGGTGAAGAGCATCTTTCTGTTTTTCTTCTTGTAGTGATAATTGCTTTGCAATGCTGAAATTCTAGATGGCTGAATCTTTACAAAAGGAGTAGCAAAGTACAGCTGAATATGAACACTTTTCCTGGAAGCATTTGAGGATTGTGACCATGTCCATTCCATGCTGGACTCTGGTCTTTCTTTCTTTTTGAAATATTTTGTACCTGAAATGTATTTATATTTTTCTGCATATCTTCATTCTATCATTTCCCTTCAGTCAAATTTCTTAGACCAGTTTTCCAGCCCTTATACTTTTCTTCCTCCTTTTAAATATTTTTTAATATTCTGCTTCCCATATTGCATTTCATTTTCTCTGGTCTTGGCTGATTGTTTATCTCTCTGTGGTCCTTGTCAAATTTATCATTCAATAACTTGGAATACCAAGGGATCTCAGCACCTACTAGTGGAATCCATGAAGCAAGTGCAAGAGCCATTAGTGTTCATGATAAAGTCAACTAAGCAGAGAGACACAGACATTTGTTTCTGTTAAGATTCTCCAAAGGCCTTTTCTCTACTTTCTTTAGACTTTGCTTATATACAACACACAGGTCCTGTAGAAGACAGAGTTTACATTTTCATTTAACCTTACTCCTGTCATTTTGACTTGTTCTGTCTCTCAGTGCCAACCCCTCCCCCCCATATTCCGCATAAGCAATATATGCCAGTGTATATGGTTGACTTTTGCTTTATTTCTTTTAATGTAAAATGCTTACATTTGTTTTATTTTGTGTAGTGTATTTAACAAATCCTAAACTGTGTAACAATGTGGAGAAAAAAAGTGCTGTCATCTTTTTCCAAACAGTTCAGGGGGATGTATAGCAGCATATATTTTATTTTATTGGACTCGAATGACAGGATAGGGAGAAAGATCTTGGCCGTTTGCATAGAGGTATTTTGTGCCAAATCCTCATTTGCTTTCATGCTAAGTGGGCAAGGTCTTCCCATAGGAAAAAGAGACCTCCTGAACTAGAAAATCAGAGCAGTCAGTTCTAAAGTGCACTCACTACCTAGCACCCCTTTAAATTTTGTTCAGACATTAAGTTAGATAAGCTTTATGTTTGATAAAGATTTTAGCTTTAAATAAGTAAGTTTAAATAAATCTAATTTTAAATGAGCAATCTTTAAACAATTTATCTTTACTTAAAAAAGGCCTTGAGAAGGCCTGATTGGATGTCAAAGTTGGCCCTGCTTAGTGTGAAGGGTTGGACCAGATAATCCCCTGAGGTTCCTTGCAAAAATCCATTTTTCTGTCATTTTATCTGCTTTATTTAATTATTATTTAATTTAATTATTAATTTAATTATTAATATTCATTTAATTAATTAATTATAATCTGTGATTACTAATTGCTTATTTGCTGCTTTTTTAAAGTACTCTAATAACTTCTTCAGAAATCTTCATTTATCACCAACTTTCACACAGTCCAGCCTCCATTATATTCATTCTGCCAGCATCTCACAAAGTCCACTGCAGGTATTATATACTTGCTCTTCCTTTTTAGTAAATCTGTTCTTCCACAATGCAAAGTACCAGGACTTTGTGCTTGCTATCCATTCGGTTTTGAATGTTATCACCAATTGGTCTTGCTCCTGACTCACTCATTTCAAATATTACTTGTCTTTATAGAGAATAATTCAAAGAAATACTTGTTTGAAAAAAAAATCAGTTTAGTTGAATAACCTAGTCTACAAGAGAGTTACAACCTTAAGAATTATGCAATATTTTTAATATATATGTTTAATGATCATGAAATAAAGTCCCAGATTAGTTTGGCCAATTTAAAATAGTCATTACAGGTCCTACACAGTCTACTTTACTCACTCTCTCGATGCTTTGCTCACGTAGTCTGGACTTGGTTCATAAGATAAGATGAGAAGTTTCTTCTGAAACAGTAAGTATTTAAATGGAAAGTAGAAAATTGGTAAATTGATTCTGCTAGTACATGATGTAACTAAGCCTCAAATTACCTGACTTCTATTGCAGGATGAATGTTTTCATATCTGTAGTTAAACTTTGAATCCTCTAAAGGCGTATCTGATCTTATTCTCTATTGTAGTTTGAGTTAGAAATACATTTCTCTGTGGGGGGGGAGGAAGCTTGCACAATAAATGCTACTCCACAGTGAGTCGGGCATGAAGCAGTTTTTCTGTCTTACAAGAGCTTTTGAGAGTTTGAAGATTTCCTGTCCTGAACCAGCACAAGAAGTTAAAATCTTGAAAGTGCTTGTGATATGCAAGTTCAGAAAGAAAGCTGGATATGATCATAGAAATAGATAAAAAAAATCCTCAAGCCAAATATTTCAAAAACTTTAATTTTGAAACCAAAACTCAAGATTATTTTCACTTTGAGAACTGGAAAGTTTTGCATTTTGAAAATACGCTCATGTTTTCAGAATTTTTTACTTTTTCCCGACATATTACAAAACCCATCTTCCTTCAAGTGATTTCACAGTCTGCATGACCTGGCATTTTATAATATTAAACATGTTGGTAAAAATCTTCGGACTATTTTTTTTCTCATGGTAACTGTAAGGAAGGAGACAGACGTACCAGTAGCACTGGCACTATAGGCACACAAGGCAAATCAGATGCCTTTATATCTTATATAAAAGGTAACATGGATGGATCTGAAACTGTCAGTTAAGATCTGTCTGTTGGAGAAACCTACTTCTAGCCTATAATGGATGTCTTCTCTGTTTCAGATATTCTGAAATGTCTCTACAGCAAAACCTTGGAAACAAAAATGTCAAAATTAAGACTTAGCACACTGTTCTGATGTATTACACAAAACCTTTGTAACCTTCCTGGCAGCAGTTACACTCTTCTCAGTTTCCAGTATACCCACATGTTTACATAATTTTGATGCAAATTGTAAGGTGAGTCATATGTCAGTCTCCACTGCTTTAAAAATGGGTATCCATTTGTGGGTTGTGTTCATATGTAGTTCAGATTACTTCTCAAACTCAAACTTCTTCCAAGAGGTTGATTTAAGTTAATAGCAAAGACTGTCTGTCTAACATTTGCTGTAGTGAAACATCTCCTCTTGTAACAGTGACAAACATTTAGGTTTTTACAGTGTGTTCTGGTGTTTGGTGAAACGTTAGGAGTCCACTAGACCTTGCTGAAAGGTCAGTCCTTTGGCCACTTGTCATCCATCTGCAGTGGTTCCTGAAGATAAAATATTGAAAGAAGGTGCACAGTACTTGTCTCAGTCTTGAAATTCAAAACAATATTAGTCTTTATAAAGCCTTAAAACATTATCGTTAACTAAGAAAAAAAGTCTACTCTGTTTATAGCAAATTATTAAAAATGATTTATTGTAATACATTTTCACAAGTTTAATTTACCTTATAAGCTTACAATTTTTGCAGAGCCAGATCAAAATCTTTTCAGTTATGATTGCTGCAAATCTGTCAGCAGAGACTGTGGGAAGGCATTGCTTTGCTTATGCAATTCCAATTCATTAACTTGTTACATCTTGTGTGCATTTGTCTGGATTTTAATTATTTTAATTTATAAAAACTGTTTATCAATGGTTCAGGGAGGTTTAATAATTTAAAATATGATTGAAATATATAAGTTGCATTTCCTGGTAATACTTAAGAGTTTTTACTGAAATTTGGTAGAATATATTTTTGCCCAGTTGGACTGCTATTCACAAATCCATTCAAAATGATTTGTACCACCTGCAAATTGTCGTAATTTCCCTTTGCAAATAGTAATAATGCTACAGTTACTGGTTAATTCAGCATTATAATAATGCAGTTAATCTTCTCTGCCATCCCTAAAACTGAATCTGATAGAAAGTACAAAGGTTTTGCTGGAATTCAGAAAAGCTTTAAACATTATCAAAGCACTTGGCCAGTATATTTATGTTACGTTGTTAAGTTCCAAGTAAATAATTTAATTTTGTTTATACACTGGCAACAATATGAACAGTTCTCTTTTTTAAAGTGAAGGTTTTTTCTTGCAAATGGCAGTTCTGAGAATATTGCTGCACATCTGTCCTTCCCCCTGCTTAGCTGTAATGAAATGCCAACCCCAGGAACACTCATGTGTAAACACTGTCCCGTTCTGAGGAGTTCAGCTTGTGCAGCATAATTCAAATATATTCTCACCACAATCTTGTTAAGTTTAAAAACAAAGTAACATTCTCTTTATTTAAAATAAAATGTTTTGTTATATCTGTGTCTTGTTAAATTACTAGAATAACTTAAACATCCCCAAAGCATTGCCTTCTCTATTCCATAGTTTCTGTTATTTTCAAATTTTAGAAACTAATTTTTTAAATGTCACTTGCCAAACAAATTATGTGCATTTTAAGATAAAGCAAACCTAAAATGTGTAACAAAATGTTAAAAGTAAAAAGAAGAAAAATAGTTTAAAACATTTCTTTTAATGTAGGATTTCTAAAACTCTGGGCACCCATTTAACGCATGTGTGCTAATTTAACCTGCTCTTTAACAACTTGTTGAAAAACAGCTCTTGTTATCCTTCTTCGGATGCTTAGAGCAAGGGCTGAGATTGCAGACCTGCGTGTCTGTAGAGTGTGTTACAATATGACAAGTCAAGATCCTCTTTAAACCCTCAAAATGGATATGCCCAAGGCAAGCTGTCCTATTTGTGTCCCTCAACAGCTGTGCTAGCATTATGAACTGTTTTACTGTAACACCGTATCATAGTATACAGCAAATGCAGTGAATCAAATAGTGTGTGACTTTAATGTTGCGTGACATTTGCTCATAGCACAGTCATACAGAGTTAGCTACAGAATTTTACTAGCCTGTTAAAAGAGATGTTAAAAAGTGAAACAGTTCTTTCAACTTGATTGTCCACTAAAACAATTTGCAATAAACAATTTGTTATTTTTAGCAGTAAATAAATCTCTTAATCCTCCTCCTTAGTGCCAAACAGGCCTGTAAATAAAGATCAAGGGAGAACCTTTTATTTCATTGTTTCAGTGAAGGAACTTAACCGGTTGTTAAAGAGTTGAAGTGGAAACATAAACAGCTGCATATCGTTTATGCAGCCACAGTGCTTGTGTCTTGTACTTGTGTGAGCGTGTGGTGGGGCTTGGTGAGACTGTGCTAGGGATATTTGCATGAAGAGATCATCTGCCCTCACAATAGCATTAGGAATTCTTCAGGCAACCTGGCCTTGGCTGAGCAGCATAACTGTTTTTTGCTGATGAGAGATGCTAAATGCACTCTGCAGCTTTTTTTTTTCTTCTGTCTGACTAAACAGAATATACATTTAATGATACACATTGCACAAGAGCAAAAATGCTCTTGTTGGATACAATATCTCATGGATGTAATAAATTTCAAAAATCAAAAGTGGAGGATGCAGTTTAAATACATCCTGCATTTTAAGAACATAGATTTTTCTCCTGGTTTTGAAATAGAAAGTATTAGATAATGCATTAAGTTTTCCCCATTGAAACTGTTATTTTTCAAATTCTTTTGTCAGGCATCTTTTGTGCTTTTTCCCGGACTATCCCATCCGTAGGCAGTGCTTTGTAGTGGACGCTGTAGGGGTAGTACAGCATTCTGGATCAGAGCACTGACAACTCAGGCAGTGATCCTCTCTGTGGTTCTGTTTGTGTCATTTACGGTTAGGCCTAAAAAGAAAGGTAAGTGTAACAAGTCTTATAATTTAAGTCCACTGGGAGTAGGTGCCAGTATTCACAAAGTTTATTTTTAGCCCAAGGAGGCTAGATTCCTGCCATAGTGGAGATCTTTACCTTTTTAAAGTTTGGAGATCCCTGAGATTTTCCCAGCAGAGATGCAGACTCTTGTATTCCCTGACAGTAGCCCTGGCTTTCTGAGTTACCTTTTGCAAATCCTTTAGAAATTTCTGTCTGTTGGCCCTCAGGGATGCCTATAAGTGAAATTAGGCTCCTGCTCTGAATTGCTCTCAAATCCACTGATTCTGAAGATAGCCTAGGAAGACTAGCATCATTAGGCTAATGTTAATCTGTATGAATACTACCTGGTTCCTGAAGAGAAGTCCAGACTCTGTATTGGGTGTCAAGTGCTTGAGGATTGTTGGATATGTTGAAACAGGATCCATAAAAACCTACACAGTGAGCAAGGAACTCCTGCAATTTGCAATAAAGAGTATAGACTGAGGACAGATATATGTTTCAAAGCCCATTATAATTTGTTTTAAGCACCTTAATTAAGACTGTTCTTGTGATCTAATCCAGAGACCTGTCCTGCCCAGTGCATCTATTTCATTTCTCTAAAACCAGAGGGAAGAGAACTCTTTTCTTATATTTGAAAGATGGAAAGGGGTGCTCCCTCTTTAATCCAGCAATTGGCGCACTCACATGAGACATGGAAGTTAGGGTTTCCATTCCCCCTCACCTAAAGGAGGTTGAAACCCACATTTCTCATCCTCTTGGGGAGTGTCATGCACACAAAGCTACTGTCCTAGTAGGAGTTAATCTTCACCTTTTCTCATTGGGTCTGGCAGTGAGACACAGTTTTCTAACTTGGAAAGGGATTGAACAAGTGGTCCTTGGAATAGGAATTTGATCTTGTGTGTTCGCTGCCAGTTAAGTTTGGTGCATTCACATCTTCTATGTTAACAGACAGAAATGCCATTTACTGCATTTTTCAATGGCCTTGTCTCGTAGCTGGGCTCACAAAATACTTCACAGATGGAGCTCTGCAGGCAAGCCAAGTGGAGGAATAACCACTTTATGGATCTCAATCAATGTAGGAAGTGAGCTAGAAGCCAAATTACTTGTTCCTGTGGAGAGTGAGCTGCTCCTGTACATGCCTAGAAGCAGAACTTTAAAAGACCTGGGAGCTTTAAAAGCCAAGTCCTTGGTGCAAGTTAGGCAGCCTTCAGGTCTACAGACTGATGAGCAGAGATTTTCAGAATCACATTTCTGTTGCTTTGTTTCAGAAACTTGTGTAAACAAGTTCCCAACCAGCAATGTTCAGTTACAGCATCAATCCATCGGTTTCAGGTGCTTTGCACTGTGCTGTGGAGCTGTCTCAAGGGAGCCCCACTGTGGTCAAGCCGTTATTGAATTCTGATTATATCATTCTTGGAGATTAGTCTTCTGAGCCTCCCACGGCCATTACCTTTTTGACACCTTGTCAAGCAAAAAGCTGATTCAGTGCCTCTTAATTCTCTCCATTCTGGTGTCATAGAAGAAGTTTCACCTGTACCGCCAAAGTATGCATGGGGGACGGCTAGCAAGTGTATGGCCTAGCTATTGTGCTCTCTGTGCTGTTTGCAGGTAGCTATGCATTATGTCATTTTCCTTATGAGGTGCCAGCTTACAGGACAGCAAGTTTTATTGTCTCTGTGCATCTTCAAATTCCCTGTGATTGACTTCAGTTTCTAACAGCAGAGGCATAGATTTTCAGCTGAGCAAAATGTTACCATTTGCCATTCTGTCATTTTAGAGTGTCAAGTATGGATCAAGGACTGTATATGCAGTCTTTTATGTATATTTTCAGTTATTTTGACACTCTGCCTGTGCTAAATTAAGAATAATGGAAGTTTGTGGTGGCATGTCTAAATGAGTATTTCTTTGCAGACTGCATGAAGTCCCATACTGTCACCTGCTGACCATTGTCAAGGCATTTCACTTCATCAGGTGTACCAAGGAAGATTAATTCAATATAAATAATGAGGAATTTAGCTGGAATACCAGGTAATAAAACTGCCTCAGAAAAGCACGTATCAGAATGCAGGATGCACAGACTTTTTCTCACACAAGATAAGAAACATTTGGCACTTTTTTTCCTTTCAGGAGAGCTTTCAGCTACTACTCTGTATGGTGCAGCTCTTGTAGAGTCTGTTCAGAACACTGTATATGCCAGCCCTGTGCCTTAGATACCCTAGAGTGTGTAAAAAGGCCGACTGAAGGCAAGTTAAGGCCATGCAACAAGGTGCCTAAAATGGCATTAGTTGCCTACACTTTGGCAACTGAATCCTGTCCTAAGTGTCCAAGCTCTCATTTATAGATCTGGGGAGATCAGATGTGTCTAGGCTGTCAGATATGTCACAGGACTTACAAGAGATCCATCCCTCTGGGATTATCCACTGGAGGTCAGGATATGTCACAGCAGTGGGAATGACTTAGTCATGTAGCTTTTGCAATGGCTTTTGGTACATGAGAAGTTTTTATGTGTTAGCTGTCCTGCAGTAACATCAGGCAACAGATTCCTTCATCCAGCATGTCTACATTAGGGCCAGGATGAATCAAGCTCTGGTTTCCGTTTACTGTACTGACTAGGGCTCCATTGGGAGTTTGGATGTATTGCTTAGACTTAAATTTAAGTGTCTAACCTCAAGCTAAATCCCACCTTTAAATTCCTGTGATGGTCAGGAAGACATCACCTCAGTCCTGAGTTTCAACCATGACTTTTCCTTCAGTACATGTAATAATGCTGGTGGCATCGCAGTGGCTTGTATATCTGTATCCAACTTAAAAAAAGTGTTCCATTTGCTTTCAGGCTGTTAGTCATTTTGTCAGCTGTTTCCCCTTCTTTGAAGAAATCTCTTTGAAAATTTCTTTTCTTTGAAAAATTTCTCTGGGATAGTGCTTTTTTACTCTTTGTCTGTGCTGTGCACACTCTGCTGCTAAGTCCAGAAAAGTGATCTAACACATAGTGTTCATACATTTTTTCCAGTTCCCTGTTATTAACTTATCTTTTGCAACAACATGAACATAGGCATAGGTGGCATTTTTTGGACTCTGTTTTAGAACTATATGTCTTCCTGCTTCAAGTTTCTTTTCCTTGTCTTTTGGTCCCTCTGTTGTATGCTATTGTGTCAAAGTCGTGTTCTACCATCCATAGGCTTTAGCCTGGAAAGAGCAATTTCCTTTGCTTGACAGCTTCCAGTTTTACTGTCAAAACTCAATCACAAACTTGTCCTTTGCCTATACCATTTGCAGGTATTGACTACTCAGCCTTTAATTATTCAGTTATCCTCTATGTTTCTGAAGAGCTTTTTACCCTGTTATGAGCTTCGACTGCTATATTTTTCCACTCAGAATGTTTTTGTAGCTTGGCCTTCTCATGTGGTATGAATGTACCTTGCTACAGATTTTAAGCATGCCAAAGCAAACAGAAGCCTTTTAACAAACTGCATAAAACCCAGACTGACTATGAAATTTATCTGGAGCCCAACAGCTATTAGCCCTCCTACAAGCTGTGGACATAACTCTTCAATCTGAAGTAGGGTAATTGGTTAAGAAAGAAAGCTGTAATCACTAGCTGAAGTTTGAAAGTATTGTAGCTTTCAAAGTGGGGATTTTTGCGTGATAGAATTAATTTTACTTCTGATACTGTTAAACTGTATACCCTGGTAATATATCATTAGGCAAGCATGCCTTCTCTTAAAATGACATTTTATTTTTAAAATTTATTTTAAAAATAAAACTTGAAAATAAAAATATTTTTTTTCTCAGTTTTGAAGCCAAAAATGCATATTTTAAAAAGCACAGAATTACTCTTTGTACTTTGAAATGAAAATAATCCTGCAGAGAGCCTAAGACACAAAATATTATGCTAATAGTTAATAAAATAGTAGTGAATTTCATTACTATTTCTAACAATGTAATGACAGCACTAAAAATATTTCCCATGTTCTATAAAAAGTAGTAATTGTATTTTAATCAGTAAAGGCACTTAAAGTATGCGCAGATGATGTTCTTAATAGTTTCTTGATAATAATGTGTTATTTTAGCTGAAGGTCTGTCACAATTTGCATATTTAATTTAGGCATTAATTAGTTACGGAATACGATGAACAATTTATACTAGGCTTCTTGGATGCTGTAATCTTTCAAATGTTCATGTTTCAAATTTCAAAGAAGAGGACCGTTAGGATGACCTGATGCTTTCAAGGCCTTTCTGCATATTTGCATATTGTATCCAGTTCTTGTGATCTTGTTGTAAAACTTGAGATACTTAACATTCATAAAAAACCAAGTGACTACATGGAGAATTTCAGTTTTCATTTTAAAAAAATTATGTCTAGTTTGATATCTCTTCGACTTGTGAATGCCTACATGTAGTGATCAGTCACCTCACTGAAGGTTTTTGCGTCTGTTTCACACTAATGAAAATTATAAGATGCCAAGTTGCTTTTTGGGGTCAGTCCTTAAAATTGACATCCTTGTTGTACCTTTTCTGTTAATGATACAGCTGCTTAAGGAATGCAGTCTGGCCTTCACAGATACTGCAAGAATGCGTGCATACAAGATGCAGGGAAAAAGGGAATTCCAAATGTTTTCCAGTTATAAAGAAGCTGGGAGAGGGTGTCTAAGAGGTGTGTGCTTGCCTGTTTTTATAGTTTTTCCTTGGTATCTGCTGTTGCTCTCTTTTGGAGACAAGACTTTGGAACATAGAGACTTTATACTGACCCAGAATAGCCATTCTTGTGTTCTTAAATCTGTGTTTACAACTCAACAAATTTAGGGTATTAATGATCTTATTAACTACAGGGAACATAATTAAAAATAGCTTGGAAAAAATGTTTTTGTTTTAATTCCAACAGAAAATCTAAGCCAGCATTTATCTGCTATTCAAATGATTAAAAAATAAATGGTATTTTTATTAGTGACATATTAGCTAAAAGGTCGCCAAATGTGTATAATCAAAAGAGCAATTAGTGTATGCAGTTTTATACATCTGTTATGAAACCATTCTTTGACATTGATACTTTCTGCTCCAGTACATATTAAATTAATTCTAAGCAGTGATGCATGGATTTGTGCCGACAAGATCCTGTATCTTGACAAAATCTTTAGGTTTTAATAGGACTGCCGAAGACAGTGGGATCAACTCGCACTGATCCAGTTGCTCCTAGACATGATAACATTGGATACATAATAATGTTAAGATTTGAATAATGGATAATACACTGTTCAAGGAAGTTGTTACATGCAACTGCGTCAATTGTATGCATCCTTAAATATGCATAACATTATATAAGCTGTATTTACAAGCTGTGAAATCTGTGTTTTGAAAACACAGATTCCACTTGAGAAATTAAAATATAAGGGATACCATTATTCAGTGTGTTAGCTCTTGAGGAGGAGGATGTCCTCCTAAAGACTACAAAAGACCTTTAGCAAAAGAAATGAATATATTAAAAGCTATGCCTTTTGCACCAGAGAATGTTAATCCAGCACAAGTAAATTTAGCTCCTAAATTGTCCTTATAGCATCATACTGAACTTCGGAGTACAGGTCAGGTTACTGCAGGATGTTTTAAATCCTACCTATACACTATTTAAGCAGAGTGGAGATGCTTTCCTTGGATTTAAGTAAAATATATATATGAAATTATAATGCATAAAATGAGAAACAGCAGCTTCTCACTAAAATTCTGCAAAGCTTGCCTGCAATGTTGTGTTAAAAAACATGTGGTCACATAACTGATAGAGTTAAAAGTCAAGTGGCTCAATTATGTTTATAAAGAGAAGTTAAAGATCTTCATTTTTCTTCATAAAGGTTTTGAAAAGTCACCGATTCAATGAATGTTGAAATTCCATTTATATTCAGGAAGAGTTAAAAAATGTAAAATAGTTTATATTTCTAGAAGACTTACCTAATCCTAAAGCCTTTGCCTATCTTTATTTTAGCCCCTTCAAAATGGACATGGGTTGTAAAATCAGATTCACATTTCCATTTCTAATTGGATTTGACCCATCCAGGGTCAGTACTATGTCAGCACTTAGATCTAGCAGAACAAGTGATTATGCAAGAAATGGGAAATTTTCACAGTTAATCATAAATTTTGTTGCTAAAGCAAATTCTCTATAACTGAATCAAGCAAACGTGTATAGCTTACAGTCTGCATTCTTGTCTCCCCAGTGCATACATTATAACAGACTTCATGGGCATCAGGAATGAAAATTTTATGAAGGTAGCCGCAGTGGGGACCTGGATGGGAGATTTTGTCACGGCATGGATGGTAAGAAATATAATATTATTACATTTTAAAAGAAAAACAAAAGGAATGTGTTTGTTGGTTTCGAGGGAGAGAGGAAGTGGGAGGAAAAGAGGAGGGAGAAGCCTGAGTGTCTTGAAGTAACACCAGTATTTCAACCCAGATAAGCAGAGAGCTAACAAAGGCAAGAAGGCATAATGGTAGGATATGTAATTAGTTGGGAGTCCAAGAGAGTTTCAGTTAAAATGAATCAGAGTACAACTTTGTTCCTTCTGCTGTGAGTGGGAACTTTTCCATTGACTTCTCTGAGGACAGAACTGTGTCCTTTCTTTGTTATGAACTAATGTCATGGCTTGACATATAATGAAACAGAGTAATGGCTCAAATGAAACATGTCTACTGAAAAGGAGAAAAGAAGTAAAATTATCTGAATGATGTGATCAAGAAGGATGGAGGTGAAAGAAAGAAAGACAATTACATCCCAGAATATAGCCTGTTTGAAGTGAAACTATCAGATTAAGTTTGTCTCTAATTTAGGATTTTAGAAGAATAAACTTTTACAAAAGATTAAATGTTTTCATGAAGCTGCTTTTCACTTGAATTACAATCTTTACAAAGGCACTCTCCTGAAATACTGGCAATCCAAAGATCTATGTAGTCAAAGAAAAACAGAAAATGACAGCTAACCGCAAACAAAATGAAATATGTGCAAATGTGTTTTGATTGTTCAGGAAAAGCATGTTTTAAACACAAAGTAATGAAAAGTGAATGCATTTTTATTTCTTTTTTTAGTAAGATTAGATTTTTATGATGAATGTAGGTAAGAATTTTAACAGTTATGACTGTGACATTAGTAGCTGAAGTCAGTAAGACATTAATTTGTATTGGGGAAAGAAGTCCATGATTTTTAAGATTACAGAATGGGTCTAAATTAATCTCTATTTTTTTCCTAATGATTCATTGACACCTCAGTTTGTTAACTCAAAATAATCAACATAATTTTGGAAGGGTTCATTAACACAGAGAGCATTACCTGATAGTGAATGTTTATTATATATCACATTCTCATGAATGGAAAATAATCTCAGCATTTGTAAAGTGTAGCCAGTGACTGCAGCAGTCTCAGTGTAAGCAAAGAAACAAGTCAAGGTGGATGAATTCCATGACTGTGATATGTGTTAGGAGAAAATACTATAGGAATAGTTTGAAGTAGGAATGACTATAAGATTGTAAGACTAAAGTCTTTAAGACTATAGGAATAATCTTAGAAGAGTCATTTGAGTTTCTCTCAATTTATCCTCCATGTATTTTATGTTTGGAGCTTACTGTACAACAGGAAAGGAAAAATAAAGAACATCAAAGATTTTTTCAGGATATTGTGCACTCTGTGTCAGTGGCTTCTCCGAGACAAATTACAAACTGTGAAATGGTGGCCATGAAAATTGAGTACTTAGCAAATCATCTGTCCAAACAAGCTTACAGTAAGGACTTTGTAGAATTGGTGCATCGACTGATGTTATCAATTAATGTGGATTTCTAGGAAATCAGTAGTAAAATTCATGGCTACTTCTAAATACCATTAGCTTCACCCTTTTTTTATGGGCTTCCACAGCTTTATACAAATATTCAAGGAAAAGTGATTGATGAGCTAAACTGAATTAAGAGGGGTCATGTTCATCGTACATATGTGACTTAGGGCTCCAGTGGTATGGTAGATTTCGTATTGGTTGCACCGCATTAGGAAACATTCCAAATTTTCAGTTCCTCTTTTCTTCATCTCCTTGAAAAAGAATTGTCACAATGAAACATGCAGCACTATATAAAGCACATAAGGCTTCACGCGATATGGAAACTGCTGAGTTCAAGGGGTATTAGAATCCTGACCCCTTTCCGTGTATTCAAAGCCCTCTCAGGTCTTCTCAGCAATGGAGGCAAAACTGGATTGTGCCACAGCAGGTTCCAGTAGTGGATGGGGTTGTCACTAAAGGGGGGCAGACTGGCTTTGGCAGGGGCAGTTTGGGGAGGGGAGGTTGGTTGTAAACTAGGCTCATTCTATTAGTTTTTAGGAATAGCATAGGGCGTGGGCTAGGAGGATCAATGGGTTTTAGGAAATGCTTAGGATGCAGGAAGGGAATTAAGAGGCATGGTGGTTGTAGAGGAGGGAGTTAGGAAACTCAATGAAGTTTTAAGAGGCTCTGGATAGGGAAAAGGGATTGACAGAGATTATGCTTGCTATTTTTTCTCTCCTCCCACACATGTCTTCCCACCAATATTACCTTTACTGCTCTTCTTCCCTCTTTTGGGGGATATAGGATCCCACACCCAGTCAGTTCTCTCTCCAGCACCAACAGCTACCTTCCCCTATTCCGTCAATTACTACTACTCCCAGCCCAGGTCCTCTTCAAAACTGTATCTCACCCACTTGTGTCTGCTGGATGGCTCAGAAAAAGAAGAAAGATAAAGGTGGGAGCAGATCAGAGAGCTAGAAGAGATTCCGAGAGACCAACACTGTCTGCTCCTGCTACCAGTAGGGGTGGTGGTATCAACCAGTGGTTCCCCTGCACTCATCCTTGTTGTTCTCTTTCTTCTCCTTCTCCTTCTTTTCCTTCTCCAAGCAACAGCAGAACACTATGTAAATGGGGATGAGTTTCTGAGAAGGTCACACTCCTGGCACAGCTGATTCCCATTCTCTCAGGCACAAACTGAACAGTCCATCACTCTTGCAGCCCACTGACTACTTTGCTGCCTGCCTCAGATAAATTCTTCACATGCTTGCTTTTCCCTCTGACCTTTTCTCATAATCCTCATTGCCAAATTTTAAAAACATTTTATGTAGTGTAGCTTATTCTCTGTGTCTTTTATTGGAATTTGCTGAGTTTGAAGTAAAATCAAAACTGGATTTGGGGGGAAGACACATCCAAACAGTTTTTGTTCAATTTCCTTTAAAAAGTGACATTTGGTTTTAGTCATTTTAATTGCAAGAGAAATGTTATATTGCGTGGTGCTAACATGAACAGACTGTTTCTGTATAGAACTGTAATCCATGTTTTAATCAGCAATAGTGGTTTTGACTGGTGGAAATGTCAAACTCTTCATACTTCTGATAGGTGAAGATTCTCCAAAATCTCTTCAGATTTCCAAATTCAGGTGTTTAGTTCCTCAGAGCAAGTGAGAATATTGAAATTGCTTCTGCAATGCAAATCTAGGCAAAATATATGGATCAGTCTATGGAAATGACAGTGTTTAAGGGCAGCTAAGCCTAGGAACATGAGAAAAAGAAGAAATGTCAGGCAGGGGAGTATTAGTAGCAGAGGAGAGCAGACAGCATATGCCTTGGTGCAAAACTCCCACATAGCCTGAGTGTTTGGGTCATATATTTACATAACTTGATAACTTAGATCATTGTGAAGCGGCTTCATCTTTCCCTAACTTCAACAATCCTATTCTATATGAAAATAAATTATCATGTTGTTTATAGTATTTGAATTTGCTTGACTTTCTGCATGCAAAACCCAGGATGGAAGTGATATCAAAGTGAATTGAATCATCTCTGGGATTGTTGCTTATTATGAAGTCCTCCAATCCTGTTTGGGAAAAGAAAAAGCCATAATGGAACCTTTACACATTTTCACATTCACTGCAGTAGTTATATTTTCCAGTGTTTTAAGAAGTTTCTACAAAGAAGTCACCCATCCTTAGACTATAAAGCAGAAGATGAAAAAGTAGATGTTGCCTTTACTTCAGTATATTTGAACCGCACTGGAATTAAGATCTTATTCTCTATTTAATTGGGAACTTTGGAAGTAAGCAAGGATAAAGCAAAACAGACGGGATTCAATTTTCAAAATGAGCAATCAGTAAAAAATAATACTGCCCTAATACAGCAAGAAGAGGTTTATTAAATTGGGAAAGTACTTGAAATGGGAAAATACGTTTTGGATTGCTGTTTGTTTTGGATTTAAAAGGCAGAAGTGAGCCACCCCCATCACCACTTCTTAGCTCACTGGCTAGTTTGCTGACAGGTTGTGACTGAATTCCCAATAAAATCAGTGATATTCTTCCCATTGTGTGTAATGGAAATGGGACCGCACTGTAGCTACACAGGGAGTGAGTGTGGGAAGGAGCTTCTTCCTTTGTACCTACAGATAGGAGCTTCTAGGACTAGTAATCATCCCTTCTGAAGTCTGTAGGAAGTGTTAGATGTTCTAAATAAGACTGTGAAGGGGGAATGGGTTCAAAACACTATCTCTCTGCACTTTTTCATCTTTGCAGCCAGGGAAGTATATTCTGAACCTGCTTTGACATGCTCTCCTGCGCTCATAAAATGTGCATTCTGTTCTCATGGAGAGTGCTTTTGAGACAGAAACCACAGGATTTGGCACAGTAGGATAGCTTTGAAAAAAGGTTGGATTTCACCCAGTCAGGCCTATAAACTGGCAATTAGGGCCTTCTTCTGGGAGGATGTGAGCAGGCTGAGGAAGGAACTGATTCCAGGGCAAAATTTCTGACGATTAGCGTTGGGTAGACTCCTGGCCATATCTGTAAAAATGAACAACCTGCTGCAGCTGTATTTTTGTGAGGGGCCCACTCCTGAGCATGTGAGGTAAGGCATGCTCAAGAGTATGCCTTCAGGAGTGGATGGCATTGAGCATTGCTATAGAGGGCAGAGCCTCCTCCATTCTTCACAGTCTCCTGATGAGAGAGCTTTCCTGCTTCTTTCCAAACCTTGTTAGCTTTTAGACTGCTAATACTGTTGTTCTCCGCTTCAGGTGATGGTTTTGTGAGCTCTCCGAAGATCACATACAGGCCCTGTGCTATGAATGATGCTCATACCACATGGAGAGATTTGCACACCAACTGCCATTGCTATTTGCATTAAAGATATATCCCTACCTAGAAGCCCTACATACATGTGAATGACTCTAAACAGTGGAAGTATCCAGTAAAGTTAGTTACATCTTCCTTAGACCCTGGTTACTAGGACTATCAAAAGCTGAAAAAGGTGAAATGTTGAACTTTCTGCTGGAAACTGGTGCTAAACTCCATGAATGTTTCAGGGGCTGATCCTCTTGGCAAGTGGTCTTATTCCCATTTACCTTCCTTCTGGAAAGTAGTTTAATTGAGAGTTTCTTTCCCCTCATTAATTGCTAGAGGGAATTGAGTAGGTTTGAGTGATCACTGAGCAGTAGAAACAGCTCTGGTTCTCATCATGATGAACAAGGATAAACTCAAGGGATGGTTTAATCTGTTATTCATCAAACTAGTTTTGACCAGTTCTGTATGACTATAGTTTTTTGGGTTTTTTTTCTAAACAGGAGAAACCAAGATATCTTTCAGTGCTTTGCTTTAGCACAGTCCTTGGCATAGTACCTTAGAGTTTAAGCTGAATCACTGTCACAATTCCTGCTGCTCTTTCCAGCATGGTGGTTTGGTTTCAGTTTGACTCTTCCCTTGCTTGAGGCCATGAATCCTTCTAGGACCATTTCTGCCTTTCACCACCGCAGCAGAGGAACCAGTGGGAAGTAGTACTTCCAGTACAGACTAGTTGGAAGAGTGATAGGTCACCAGTTGTTCCACTGACTTATTATCCAGGACTAAGACAGACAAACATCCTATCCTCTTGGATCGGTGGATATGGAGATAGGAGAGCTCCAATCTAAGGCTTGTCAGTATTGGGATTTGAAAAGGTTATTACTGAGTGATGAATCCACATATACTCTTCCTCATCAGTGGAAGTGGATATTGACCAGCATATATGCAAGCTGCCTGAGCCTGTGTTAAGTTTCCCGGGCAACAGATCTATACCACTAGGTGCACCTGCAGGATCATGCCAGTACCTCACCATGTATAACTTGTGGTGGATTGTGGAGGAATGGTTAATTGAGAGCGGGCATGCTCTGATTGGGCTGAGCAATCCCGTCTTCGGGGTAGAGGAAGGCATCTAGGCCAAGGCCAGCGAGCCTGCTGAAAGCGGCCTTATGTAGGCCAAGGCAAGCGAACTTGCTGAAAGCGGCCTTATGTAGGCCAAGGCAAGCGAACCTGCTAAAAGCGGCCTTATGTAGGCCAAGGCAAGCGAACCTGCTGAGGCCTGCTGAACGTGGCCGTATAGCGGCCTTGAGCACTACAAAGGAAGGTATTCACAAACCTGGTAAACAAGTCTGGACGGAACTAGGTTCCATAAATGTCGATGGAGCGCAGTCAGCAACYTTGCACCAATCATGTATCCGCTTTATACGTAKGGACAGARACTGTAACCAATCATGTAACTATTGCTARCGCATGCGTATTGCTTGATGATATATATACTTTGTGTAAGCTCTAATAAAGGGAGAACGACCATACTCATATTGAGACTCATCGTTACTCCGGGGTCCCCTCCCTCACTCCAACAGTGGATTGCTGCTCTCTTTCATAGAGCTTGTATATTCTTCTGTGAGAGGGGTTCTCTTTTTTGTGATATTTCCAGTGCTAGCTGAAAAAACTCCAGGAAATATACTTATCTAGGCAAACAGACCAAGTTTTGGGCCTTGTGATTCCAGAGGACAAATCTGACTGTGCTCTGTGTTCTGACTCTGCTGGTGCTGAAAGAGAGAAATTTGCTTCTGTTCTTTTCATTCACATTTCTTTATCAGTCATTTTTTATCTTCATCCTGTGGTGAAGGAGGCTTCTGTATTTTCCCATCTTATGAGACTAATATGTCTTAAGTGGCTGGTTTGATTGTAGCTAGTTAGGCCTGTGACTGGTTCACAAGTCTAGTGGACATCCTCTGTGAGATCTGAATCTGGTACTCTACAACTTGTGGTACATAGGATAAACCTTTGAACTTTTGGCAGCCTGTACATTGTAACATTTATGAAACTGTTATTTCTGTGGGTGATAACTTTTGTAAGGGAAATACAAGCTTATACGATATTCTTTCAGGTTAAGATGTCCTTCTAGTTTTCTTACCGTAGGCACCCTTGGGTTCTGTCTTACTCAGTAGATCAATTTACTTCTGGTTTTCCTTAAGCTTCTTATGCCTAGGGTCAAGTTTATACACTCGATTGTCAGATAAAGAAGATTTTCTTTTTATAAGGGAGGGTCTGAGGCTCTAGAGAACTAGAGCCTGTCCATGTGGTCCTTGACACTGTTAACATCAATATCTGATATATTTAAATGAACATGTCTCCTTGCAAACAAAGTAGGAATCAGGTTGCTTCTAAATCTGTAGATTCCTAAAACAGAGTTTTTTTCTGTCATGTGCACTCTGTTGAAGCTCAGGCTGCATCCATAAGAACATAATAGTCACACCCGGTCAGACCAAAAATCCATCCAGGCTAGTATCCTGCCTCCAACTGTGACTATAAGCAGAAGCCTGTGGAAGAATAAGAACAAACCAATCATATATGATAATTTCCTCTAATATCCTTTCAAACTACGTGTGGTTTTATATATGAAATAACTCTTGATGGATTTCTCTACCCTGTACTTGCCCAATCTCCTCTTTAATCTAGGTACTTTTCTAGCATCCACAACATTCTTTGGCAATAAGTGCCAGTGGTCAATGTATAAGGAATCACCTCCTTTTTTTTTGTTTTGAACTTGTTTCCTGCTAACTTCATTTGATGCCTTTAGTTCTTTTACTGAAGAGGCAGCAAACAATTTATCCTTGTGCACTTTCTCCCTGTTGTAGACATATATCGTATTTACTCTAATTCATCTCTTTTTCAGACTGATGAACTCTAGCCTAATAAGTTGTTTCTCATACACAAGTTGTTCTATATATTTGCCCTTCTTTGAACTTTTTCCAGTTTTCCTATATCCTTCTTGATAGGGAGGGGACCAGAACTGCCCACAGTATTCAAGATGTGAATGAACTATGGGTTTTACAGTGATGTAATGATGTTCTCTGATTTTCTGTTCCTTTTCTAATAACTCTTAACATTTTGGGTTTTTTTGACAATATGGAATACTAAGATGGTGTTTTCATGGTACTGTCTATCATAACCTCAAGATTTTGTTCCTGAGCTATAACGGTTAGCTCAGGGGCCATCATTTTATATGTGAAGCTAGAATTGTTTTTTCTCCTGTGCCTCAATTTACATTCATCTACATTGAATTTCATCTGCCATTTTATTGCCCAAGGAGTTTTTCCCATAAGGGCCTTCCTCAGTTCTTCACAGTCAGCCATCATCTTTATTACTGTGACTAACTTAATATCATTACAAAGCTTTCACACCTCACTGCTCACCCTTTGTACTAGGTTGCTTGGGAATATGATGAACGACTGCATCCACTGCACAAATCCCTGTGGAACTCCACTGATGACCTCCCTCCATTACGGGAGCTGTCTGTCTAACCTACATACCTTCCGTTTGCTGTCTTTTAATCAGTTATTTGTCAACATAAAGACCTAAAGCTCTGGCTATTGGGTTTCCATAGAAGTCTTTGATTAGCAATTTGTCTAAAGCCTTATAGGAATCACAGAATCACAGAATCACAGAATCACTGAGGTTGGAAGGGACCTCTGGAGATCATCTAGTCCAACCCCCCTGCTCAAGCAGGGTCACCTAGAGCACATTGCACAGGATTGCATCCAGGCGGCTTTTGAATATCTCCAGAGAAGGAGACTCCACCACCTCTCGGGGCAACCTGTTCCAGTGCTCTGTCACCCTCACAGTGAAAAAGTTTTTCCTCATGTTAAGATGGAAGTGTCTGTGTTTCAGTTTGTGCCCATTGCCTCGCGTCCTGTCGCTCGGCACCACTGAAAAGAGTCTGGCCCCATCCTCTCGACACCCTCCCTTCAGATACTTGTACACATTGATAAGATCTCCTCTCAGCCTTCTCTTCTCCAAGCTAAACAGGCCAAGCTCTCTCAGCCTTTCCTCATAAGAGAGATGCTCCAGTCCCCTAATCATCTTTGTGGCCCTTCGCTGGACTTGCTCCAGTAGTGCCACATCCCTCTTGTACTGGGGAGCCCAGAACTGGACGCAGTACTCCAGATGTGGCCTCACCAGGGCTGAGTAGAGGGGGAGAATCACCTCCCTCGACCTGCTGGCAACACTCTTCCTGATGCACCCCAGGAGACCATTGGCCTTCTTGGCCACAAGGGCACATTGCTGCCTCATACTTAACTTGGTGTCCACCAGCACTCCCAGGTCCTTCTCCGCAGAGCTGCTTTCCAGCAGGTCAACCCCCAGCCTGTACTGGTGCATGGGGTTATTCCTCCCCAGGTGCAGGACCCTGCACTTCCCTTTGTTGAATTTCATGAGGTTCCTCTCTGCCCACCTCTCCAGCCTGTCCAAGTCTCTTTGAATGGCAGCACAGCCCTCTGGCGTATCGGCCACTCCTCCCAGTTTTGTATCATCAGCAAACTTGCTGAGGGTGCACTCTGTCCCTTCATCCAGGTCATTGATGAAGAAGTTGAACAAGACTGGACCCAGTACTGACCCCTGGGGGACACCGCTAGCTACAGGCCTCCAACTAGACTCTGTGCCACTGATCACAACTCTCTGAGCTCTGCCATTCAGCCAGKTCTCAATCCACCTCACTGTCCACTCATCTAACCCACACTTCCTGAGCTTGTCTATGAGGATGCTATGGGAGACAGTGTTGAAAGCCTTGCTGAAGTCTAGGTAGACAACATCCACTGCTCTCCCCTCATCTACCCAGCCAGTCATTCCATCATAGAAGGCTATCAGATTGGTTAGGCATGATTTCCCCTTGGAGGAAATTCAGGTTAGGCTATTTCAGCCACATCTCCCTTATCTTTTGGGAGATCTTAAAAGATAAGAAGAGATCCCTTATCTTTTGGTGCTTTGTTGACCTCATATTGTGAAATTTCTTCCTTCCTGATACTTACTGAGCGAGCCATTTAGCACTCCATTCACAGCCTCAGTGTTTCATGCTGCCGTTATAGAAGGAGCCAAACAATATTGGGTGGTCCTGAAAGTGCTGTTTGTATAAAAGGCTCCGAGTCCCAACTCAGAAACTGTGAATATGTAGAACAGTTTGTGGCCATCCTCATGTGGCTTGTCAGTAAAAGACAGAGCTTGTTTCCTAGCAGTAGGAAACAGTTCATTTTCCCTCATTTTTGTTCACTGTTTCTTTCTTTTTCCCACAAAACCCTTTCATCTTGTGGCCAGGGTGCAGGCACAATGGTTCACATTGTGCAGGTGAGCAAAAATTAAGGAATATTCTGGTTTTTATATTCCTGAACAAAGCAGAAGGGACAACAGGGCCTGAGCATGACTGTTGAAGTTACCCTGAAGACAGAAATGTCTTTGATTTCTTTGTGGTGGGACCTATATTCTGAATGTGTGCATGAATTACATGTTTCAGAGTACTCTAGCCACTGATGTATGACCTCTCTTTTCTGAAAAAAAAACCCTATAAGACATATACTTAGCTATAATACATAACTAAGGCATAACTACAATGCATTATAAATACAATCTATAGTCTATGTGTCTTTTAGACTGAACAGAGAGGCTCTTAGCAGTTTTTTGTTATTTACATAGTTACGTGATTCTGAGTACTTTTTTTTTTTAATCATAATTTTGGACACAGGCACCTACATCTGCTTAAGTCTTACTTTGAATCTGGTGCCTTCTTGGCCTTGCTCCTTCCCTACCTTACAGGCAGGGAATATATTTGCTGTACTTTGCATAGAAATATTCAACAGCAGTAAATGTTGTACATTTGCTTAGCTCTTCATTTTGACCTTGTAAATGCTGGTGTGTCTATAAATCTACAACATAAAGGTTTAATATACTATACAGTGTAGGGTGAAGTAATGGAGCACATATATTACACTTTAATAAACCCATAGCTTGATGTTATCTTCTGATAGATATCCAGTACCTGTAGACTGTGGTCTCTCTGCTTTATTCTTTACCATTTTGGTAATAAGAATGGATGTTTACTTAATCCCATTAAGCCATTTTTGATGGCTTGCATACTCCATTAGCAAGAATTTTAACAGTATTTGGAGATAGTTACCTTTGACTGTTTTGTTGCCATTGTGATCTTGAAGAACAGCAATTACCTGTAGAATAGAAGAACAAGATATTAAATGATCTTGAAGTGTTTCTCATGCGTCTATTAAGGCAGAACATTATTCTTGTCCTCATTTGCTCTGAGACATGACTATCTATCTACTTCGATATTCTAGAGGAATGATTCATTGCCACTAGGCAAAATTTAGGTTGATTTACCTCTTTGTTTTTATCTCAGGATGTGTATGTGTTGTTAGGGCATGTTCAAAGTAGCAACCTTGATGCTATAAAAACTCTTGTTGCTGAAAATGGCAGATACATGAAACCACTGCAATGCAAATAGGTAGAAAATAAAATACTAATGTGGCTAAAAATGAAACCTGCTTTAGTACAGGACAGGACACCAGTTTAAAAAAAAGTGTTGAAAGAATGTGTAATATGGCCACTAAAAATAATAAAGTTTCTAAATTATTGTACATATCTTTTTAATAAAAGGAGAGTCTGAACTGCCACAAATGTTTACTGTTAGATCATGTGTGTGAGAGTGAAAGAATAACCCATCTCTCCAGGAGATATTGTTCTTCAAAGCATAGTATATTGTTCTATTCACGAGCAGTGAAAACTCCACCATTTTGATGCACATTCCGTGACAGCTTGGAGAGTGAGGAGCCTTGAATGACTGACATCATTTCTAAGTCATGCCTCTGTCAAGGATTGGGCATGACAATTCAGATTATGATCAGTGTCAATCTTTTTGATTGTTTCTGTTCCACTGACGTATCAAATGACAAAATAAAACTATAATTGAATTTGCTGTGGCATCTGAAATACTGTATAGCTAATGACTCTGCTGTACTTCAGTAGTGGAAATGAAATTAAACCGTGAAGCATGAAATGGAAGGAGCATGATATATGTTACTAAACTCATTTGCCAGGACTGCGCAGGAATGTGACTAATAACACCATTGGAGGCAACATGTTTCTCTCCATTCAGAAAATCAGGCACAATGCCGGTTGCTATTTTAGTTCTGTATTTCTGTTTTTGCTTTTCTTTCCTTTTCTTAAGGGCCAGTCCAGTTTCAAAGCCATTCTGTAGCTAATTGTTCTGTCTCCAGATGATAACCCACATGTAAATTCATGGAAACACAAGGGTGATCAAACACTCAGTCATGGGAGACTTGCTAATTTTGTATTTTCAGTGTTTGTGGGGTAGGAATTTGCTCGCATCCTGTTCTTCCTCATGGGCTAGTACTTAGTTATATAAGGTGGACTGTGCCTGTGTCATATGAGTTCATCCAACCAAGTCAGATCATGCTATTATTTATTCATTGATTGATATTGTAGCCATCTTTTCATGTGCTCTAGATTACAATTATCTGCCTCTTCCAGCTTTATCTTTTTTTTTTATTCTCCCATTAGCTTCTCATTTGAATTCTGACCAGGCATTGCCAGAGGTTGCTTCATCCCTGTTATTTCATCTGTTTTCCAGCCAGTGAATTCCTTCAACTCATCCCCACAGCAGGTAATCTTTATTACATGAAGATAACCATTTTCTGGGATTTAAAACATACACTTGGTAGAACATATGCTAGCAGTAGAAGCCCCAGGATTTTCTTCTGAAGAAGGCTACAGTCAACTCTACTTCAGAGCTCAAGAGTAAGAATTTGGAGTCCCCAAAGTCGGGCCCCCAAATTTAACCTAGGGTTTCTGTAAAGCTCTAAAGCATATGTGTCTTGAAATGATTATCTGACAGCTTTCTATGACAAGCAAAAATCATTTTAGGAGTTCTTTCAAATATGTGGGAAATTTTCCCCGCTATTTTTAAACTCGTACACACATTTCTGGTTTGTCTGGATCATTATCTCTTTTCCACCAGTGTGTCCATTCCTGTCAGTTTAGTAATTCTGAACCTGCAAGCATTGTAGTAAAACCCAGAATGTTATCAGAGCTTGTCAAGAAGAGTATGTGGATTATGCAGCAAGAATCTTCCTCATTCATCTGATGCCCTCAATATTTGTTGAGTGGCTTTTGAGAAATCCAGGCAATGGGTCATAAGTACTTGAGTGTGGGGGAATTCTTATGTCCCCATCTTGGCAAAATGGCCTGGATAACAACAGCTGATATGAGAGCAATGTGAGTGTAAACAGTGTGTGTGAATACGGTACCCAGAACCGTCTTAGAGGGTGTTTGCCAAAAACCTAATAATACTGAAGACGATGACCATCAGATGGATTAACCAGTAAACAGAGAATTACCGAGAGACTTCTAAAAAAAAAAAATTCAGTTGAAATCAGCTTGAAATGAAGTATAAACGAAGCATGGAAATTTGAGAGTGAGGAGAGAGAAGAGGGTAACAGACCAGCAGGCAAAATCTAGTTTGACACTGCCAGAAGTTGCTCCACCGGCATCATGTCTGCCTAGGCCAGACATAGCCTCCGCCCTTTCTGGTTGTTGTGAGCATCCTGCATCCAACTAGTGGACTGACATTACATGGTGCACCAAGCAGTGATCTGCACCTTGAGTCTGCATATGTGATCTTAGGGGGTGCTCTTTCACCACTGTATGATTTAGCAGATCGTAGGGAGCAACGCAAACACACATAAAACTGCAGCACCCACATCTGCAGCAGGAGGTGTGTGCAGACTTGGAAGGGCATGTGTGCTTGTAATCCACACTTATAGAGGAGATACGCATCTGTAACTGTATGTGTGTTGATTAGAACTTTTGGGGCTTAGTCTTAAAAATTTGTGGCTGTTTGTTAACATTTGGTAAGCATCTGGCATTGTGGTTTATCTGTTATAGACCTGATATTGATCCTGAATGTATAGTTCACTGGTTGCTCCTTAATTATGTGTCATTAATAAGTCAATAAGCCACTTTGATCTTGACTTGATTTAAACCATGTGAGTTGAGTAGTTTTTCCTTGCAACACTTGAGCATCTTCAATAAAAGGCTGTACATTTTGTCTGCATTGCAGTTTTGTCTGAACAGTTACCGGTCTTCTTTGTCAATATATGAACGTAACTTAAAGATTCTGTGACAATGCTGCCCTGTTATCCACTTTCTAAGAACACGTCCACCATTATTGTTGATGATGTTCTCTGTTTGGTGAAGGACCTAAGGAACTGCACTCCATTCCTTGGACGTCTTCGCTCAATCACCCAAGAAAAGCCACAACTTCCATTCTCATTACACAAATGGCAGGGAAGTTGCTTTGCCTTATGCTCCTCTGGACAACTGGAACAGCAACATCAAAGGAAGTTCAGTGCTTTCATCTCAGTAGTGGCTGACCCGTTCTTCCTCCTCCAGGCAGCACCTTGATAGTGCAGTTGGGAAGCAGGAACAAACCCCTCTAACTTCACTGCCTTATTCTCTCTCCTTCAACATTTCAGGGACAGGCTGAGCCAGTGTTGTTTTCCTATCACTACTGACTCTTGGATACAGAAATGTGAGGATATCTGGCCAATTTTCCTTTTTGCCACTCTGCAGTCCTCCCACCTATCCATTTTCAAGGGCACTTCTTACTGGAGTCTGCGTTAATAGGAGGTAGATTCTCTGGCACTGGTTTCCCCAAACCACAGGGACTTCCTGCTGAAGAAGAACACTGAGTGCCTTCATGTGTCACTCAAATTCAGGATGCTAATTCTTGTATTAGTTCTGGAGAAAGGGTTTTGGTTTGTGTCTCCTAACCTTAAGGGTATCTATTTTGACACAACCACCAGGATGTGTTGCAAAACATGTTTTTACTTCAAGATGGGTCAGGACAATTCTGAGTGCTCTGGATTCTCAAAAAGGCTTGTCTTTAGCTAGGTGCTAGCAGTGGCAGCCATGGAATTCATGGCAACAGTAGGAGGAATTGCCTAATACTAGACTTCATCTTGGACCTTTGCAGACTTGGTTTCTCACAATTTATTCTCCGGGCAAACATATTTCCAGTCTTTGGGTGATGATTTTTCTTAAGGACAGAGAGTGTTTGTTATGGATGAGTGAAGGAACAGAGTCCTGAAATGCAAGAGAGCAGAAGACACACGTTGAGCTTTCATTCTCCATGTTTAAATGATGACTCACAACACTAAGACAGTGTGGTACCCTGCGAAGCAAGCTGATGCAAGTCCCCAATGTCTCTATAGATTTTTAGAATTGGTCTATCAACTTTCAGCTTAATCTGTATGTGATTAATATTTCAGGCACTCTGACACACTTTACTTTGGTCCAGAACTGGCAATGTACAAGAGTGGTCTGAGAATGGATCTTCCAGGATTAGGGTCATTCCACAGTAGATATCTTTGCCTTAGTAATGTCAGATCTTCTGCTTCCAAACCAGACAGTGTAGTGGATGATGAATGGGTTTACCACAAGAATCCAGCTGCTTCATGCTGGCTAGAGAATTCTGATCGTTATTGGAAAAGTAGTCCAGGTTCTCAGCTCAGTTCTCCATCTTACTTAATTTTCTGGTAGAGCTAATAAAATAAAAGCATAATAAATGATATAATAGTATAATAAAATATAATAATATAATAAAAGCATTCTTTTTTGTAAAGATCTGGTTCTTAGAAGGACTTGAACCTGGTGCTGAAGTCTCTTATAGACTCACTGTTTCAACCTTAATGATTGGTTCACTTCTGCATCTTTCGATGGAAATATCATTCTTTGTGGCAGATATCTTCTGCAGCAAAGTGCATAAGATACAAGTATATGTGGATGTTTCTCTTCTCTAATAGGTTTATTCTCCCTGGATCTGTTCTCTCTACAAACAGTCCTAAACAATTCTTTCCCCTTGCAGCTTGCAATTTCTTCCCAGTCAGAGAAATTAATATACTTGTTATTCCCCCCTTCATCTCATATCCATAGGCTGAGGCATCAAGGTAGATGTCTCTTTTTTAAGTTGACAAGACCAGAAGTTCCCACTGTTTTTGTGAATAGTTGACAAATCCAAAAGGTTAGAATCTGCTTGCAGAGATTGAGCATGGTGACAGTAAGCTGCCTTTTATGAGATTGCTTTGGAACTTTCCTCTGTCATTGGAGCATGTTTCAATTACAGCTCAAGCTACATTCTTTCTGGAAAGCATCTGTGCTTCTAGCATTAACCAAACAACCACCAAGAGCTGTCTTTATACTTTCATGAAGCTATATGCCATATAGAGGTGTCCATAATTGATGTGGTCATTAGTTGGGTAGGCTTACTGTTTTTCTGTGTGCTACTTTTCTGCCCAGCATCAGCCATAGTCCAAGTAGACACACCCGAGGGTAAAAACAGGAGATTGTCTAGTAGCTGGAGCCCTTTGAGATGTCTGGGCCTTGTGTGCATTCATTTTCCACCCTCATTACTATCCCACCCCCCGAAGTGTTTCACCTACTGTTTCTGGATGATGTAGATAATGTTTAAACAACATCTATTGTTGGAATCCTATAGGCAAAAAGGAACTAAAAGGACATGTGCTGAACAGCAGTGTGCCCTTTCAGAAATATCTGCTCCGTTGTGCTCTCACACTCATGTAACAATAGTGTGAGTTCACGTATGAACTATATGTTTTGAATAGTTCTGTTGCTGGTTGTTAAACTGTTTTTACTGTTTAAAAGCTGCAGTTGTTTGTATAAAAGCAAGACTTAATCCACCAAAGATTTGCTTGTTCTGAAGAGAACTTAAAAAAGGTAGGAAGAGATAGTAGATAAAGAGGATTATAGTTATGTATCTTATCCAGCCACATGGATATGGAAATAGTTTTTCTTGGTTGTTGGAACAGAGGGAGAGATACATTTTTAGAATTAGCCTGAATCAAAGACAACATATACCTTTTGTCTTAGCCTGAATCAAAGACAACAAATACCTGTTGTCTGTAAGCACAGTGTTGTTCTGTAGTTCTGTGTGAAGGTACTTCACTGTGTAAAGGAAAAAATCCGGCTAAGTGTACTTAAACCTAATTCATCAATTTTGGAGCATACCACTCATTCACCTTAACTACTATCCTGCATCTTACAATGATCACTGTGAGATGCTCACAGTGAAAATTCTTGTGGCGCCCTCATAGATTCTCTAGGAGGGTGAAGAAGACAAGATGTAAAAGAGGGTGATTCCATGAAGCCTTCAACAACTAGAGTGGAGCCCCAGCTACTGTCAGCAGGGGCCACCACAGAGCTCATAAGCTCCAGCTGCCTAGCTGAGCACTTCATAACCAAAGCAAGAAAACAGTTTCCTCCTAGGAAGTCCAAGAGACAAAAAGTAAACTTGTGTAGGAACAAGATGCATATTTTCTTCATTGGGGAGGAAATAAGTGGAGCACAGAAAGAGGGTAGGAGGAGGCTCAGGAGGTACAGGGAAGTGAAGGAGATGTTCACTGTTTAGAAGCTGCAGGTTTTGTATTGAATGCCCTGAAATATACAGCAGTCCTCCAGAGAATTCAGAACTCGGGCTGGGATTTTAAAAATAAAGTCAAATTTATTTTCTTTTTTTAGATGGCATGTACTGTGTGATTTTCCAATATTATGAAATTGAAACTATTGCTATTTCTTGTCAGGTCCTCTGGGAAAACTCAGTATGTGTGATAAGATTCTGTTTGTCAATGAATTGTTATTGATTCCACTATTAAAACATAGAGACACTATTTCTGACTTTATTGTCTTAGTGATCCCTTACACCCTCCAAAAAAAACCTTAACAACAAAATAATGCAAGAGGTACATCCCGCAGACAGATGAGAATTCTGCAAAAGTGATCAGAAAATCCATACATTCTTGCCCAGGAAGACTGCATAGACGTAGTATGCTGCACTGATTTTAGTAGTTAGTGAAAGTCCTATGATGGCTTCTCCTGTCAGCTGAACTATTCCAGATGGAAGGAGAATGTAATCTAGAAAGCTGAGAACTGATAACCTGGACAGTTATACAGTGGTGTGCTTAGAAGTTAAGGTGACTCTCTTCTGACTGCAGTGAACATGAAACCGAGGTCTAATACATGTTTCCTTTTTATCTTAGACTTATCTGTGCGTTTTATTTTGAACATAAAGTTTCTTTTAATTCCAGACCTATGCTGATAGGTGTTCTGAAATCCCTAGGGGTCTGAGATACTTTAAACATGAATGAAGGATAATGTCAAATATTAACGTGAGCTTTTCTGTTCTCCAAATATTGTAGGTGAAAGATATGACTCCATCTTTTTCAAAAGACAAGGTGGAAGGGAGAAGGTACACTTTCCTGCATCTCAGATCTTGTCCAATTGATTTTTTTTTTTTGTAGCTTTGGTTAGCCATGCAGTTATAAATCAATGAGATTTGGAGTCTTATATTTTCTTTTCCTCTTTATCATACTCATTCATATGGAACTGTACATGCTTCTTGATGATATTTATGTGAACATTTATGTTGATTACATGTACTTAGAAACTCAAGTCAGAGTACCATATAAATTAAAGTAACTATGCAGCAATTTTGCGTTATGACATGATGTACTTCTTAGAAACGGTGTGAATGAGGGGGTGTCAGAAGTGCTGCAGAAGCGGGCTCTAGAAATAACATGTTCTTACTGAAGATCTTTGAGTACAGATGGCAAATGTGTAAGCTGTTGGAGTCTCTAAGATGGACAACTCCTATCTAAAACAGTTACTTGAGTCCATATATGACTGCATGAACAAACTTTTTTCACCAACTGATAAAAAAGAGCTTTCTTGTTAGAACTGGAGCTGAAGTCATTACCTCAATAAGTCTGCCAAGATGTATGATGAGAAACTCTATAATGGAATGGGAAGAGGAAGCTTGATAAGTATTATAAAAGAAATATTGAATTGACCATTCAAATTCAGCTGAAGATTTTTAGTCCACTAAATATGTGGTGAAATAAGACCTTCTGTATCCACAGGGAGAGATTAGCAGCAGATGGCAGTGGTACACAGCAAAGCATTTCTTTAATTCTAAATTCCTTCAGGGTCTGTAGGATTAACTACTGGAAATTCTGTTAAGTGAAAAGTGGAAGGAAGGACATTTTATTATGAAAAAGCGTATCACAGCACTCTCGGCTAACAAAATGATGTATAAAATCAGCGCTTCCCTACAATAGAGAGCATGGTTGAAATTGATAAAGTTAGAAAGAAGAGACTATTGCTAGTCTTAGACTACATTATTTTGAGGGATGGGTGTTCAACCAAGTAACTTTATTACGCGGTTGGAAATAGAAGCTGTGGGTGTATCTGGTGTCCATTTTCCTTTTATAAAGACTATGTCTTCTCTTTCGACTCTCTTCATTTCATATTCCCTAGAGTGAAATCATCGTCTCTGAAATCAATGATAAATTCCTATTGTCAGTATGTCATCCCTGATGCTGTTTTATAGAGAAAATAGATTTAGACTATGGTCAGAAAAAAATGCTTTAAATGCCCAGAGTACTAGAGTACCATTCATTTTGTGTTGAGTATGCCTAAAAATAAAGGAAGATTATTCTCACAACAGCTACAGTATCTAAAAAATGATATTCAGCAGTGCCATAGATAATTCAACCCATACATTCTGAAGAGTAGTACATCAGAAGCGCAATTAAGTAAGTGCTTGTGTAAATACAGTGCAGATTTAAATTTATTGTGTGGTACTGCGTACAATATGGATTTATTGTAATATGGTGTGAGAGGTCTTCTCTTAATCCACTCAGCTAAGAAATATTAGAACCCTGCATCAAACTGTGAGTGAGGATTAATGGCCTGTAAGTGAAATCACTAACTCCACCCTGTATATAAGGAAAATAGCAGTATAGTTGAGTCTAAAATGGAGGAACCTTAGGAACTGTGAAACTTAGACTTAAGTTACTCTAGTCAGAAGGTCAGATTTTTGATACCCATGATTGTGATTATGCTCAAGAAATACTGAAAACTCAGCATGTTCAAAGACAGTTTCTATAGAAAAAATTCAAATAGGTTGGTTTCAGAAAACTCTTTATTGCCAAAACCCAAGTTTAAATTTGTTGCAGTTCTGCTGACTGCAGCAGATGCAAAGAACACAATTACTCCTTAAAAACTGAGATATTAAAACAAAAAGATTCAGTGGTTTTGCATTGAAATTCATTATAAAACTTCATTTAATAAAAGACTCAGTAAGATCAGTCTAATCTTGTCTTGGTTTCTTTTTATTGTTATTTTGCATGACTTGAAATGGGAACTTCAAGTACTTTTTTAAATGGATAGAAAGACTATTGAGTTTCACTTAAACTTTTGTAAGTACCTTTAAAACATCCATTAAAAAGCTATTTTTGTAATTTCTTACAGTACTATGCTTTTCCAAATCACAAAAGAAATCACTGCCTCCTACACTGGCAGTAATAAAAAAGGTTTTGCATATTGCAGACATTAGGGATTGATCTTTATAGCAACTCGTGGAGATAGGTGTGCTAATTCTCCCCCCCCCCCCGCCCCCCAGTTTTACAAATAGAGAACTGAAGCAAAGGAAAAGAGGAAAAGGGAAGTTATTAAGTTTTTTGAGGCCAAATTAATTAGATGTTACCTGTGGCTGCCAATAAAGTTACACTGACCTTTATCTTAGTGCAAATGATGACAAAAAGATTTATTTTGGGCAGCAGATTCTCAATCCTTATATCTTTTGCAACTGAAAATGCTTTGATGCTTTTCTTGGTCATTCAGGGAATTAGTGATGGAATTGAGAACAGAACCTGCTCTCAGTTCTGTGTTTGTCCCATCACTTTTCTTTCCATCATTAAGTAGAATTATTTTCTCTCTCTCCATTCATGGCAGCATGGCAGCATTCCACTGTATCTAAAAGTTATCTGTCTCTGCAGAGATACTGAATAACTTCTTTTATGGAAAACCAAAATGCCAGGTTATCTGTAAGGGCCCTGAGGATATTAGAAAGGGAAGGAGCTGCTCTGGGTTTTTATCCTAGCCAGTGAATCTGAGATATTATGAGGTTTCTCCATACTTGTATACTGGTGAAGGGATACTTCCAAGTGGTGGATGCCCTGGACTATACTTACCTTTCTCCTGGCTTCACCTATATAGGAACATAGAATGTATGCTTTTTTTCTGTGAGGGTTCTGTGCCCATTTTTGGATACCTTTGGCCTGTCTTTCTGTTTTGCATTCATTTTATGCCTGTGTAAATCTGAAGTGAAGGAGTTTACACTACTGTCTGATTGTGGAGAATCAGGGCATGTATGCCAGTTCCCTTAACTTGAAATTAAATGGATCTTTGCTTACATTTTTGACCTCTCATGTGGTGTCACAAATATCAGTTTTACCATCCTCAAAAACAGTTTTATAGTAAAGAAACAACCTAAGTATAGTTTATTAGATATCACTGCTGCATAATGGACAGAGCAGTGTCAAAAGGGTTATCAAAATGAGGGCAAATCATGTAGATCTGACTCCATCAGTGTAACACTAGCAAAGGTCCAACACTAGTGCAAGATATAGCTCAAGCTGTGTCTTTTAAGCATTATCTTATGCAGGACTGAAACATGTTTTGCCCACACTCCCTTTTGTCTCTCAAAAGCCGCCAGAATACCCACAGTAGACTAGGAACAGGCTTTATACCTGTATGGCTTTACATCCTCTAACAGAAAAGTCCCAAGTTACCCATTTGCCACACAGTCTTTACTATAGGAGAAGTGGAAAGTGGGGATCTTTGCATTTTGCTTGGGTTAATACCTGACCCAGAGAATGAAGTCAGAGTTTGTATGACCAAGTAGTGATTTGATCATAGAAATGGTATGATTTGTATGTGAACAGCACAAATTTTGACCTCTAAATCTGAACTAGACCTCTGGACTACCTTAATAATCAATGGAGAGAAACAATGTCTCTGGGCATTTATAGATAAAATCCTGTGTGTATGTGTGTGGGTGTGTGTGCATGCACAGATTCAGTACTGAAACCCTTTTGTATTCTTCCATTACTCATACAAAACAGCCTTAATCTATATGAGGCAACTGGATAATACTAACACCAAAGTATCCTAATCTGTAGAAGGCAAACAAATTTAGCTTGCTTATTAACAAGCTGGTCTGAGATTACAGAAAGCTCTGGCTCACTGCTTTCTTCCAAATCTATCCTGCAGTGATTTCCAGGCATCTTAGTCATATTAGTGTGACCAAAACCATGCTGGGCCTATATCATCTACAGTGTTTATTAATGCTTTGCTTATCTACTATGTATATTGATTTAACCTATTTCTAAGGTTATCTTACACTATGTAATTAACTAAGGCCTATTAAATGAGTTAAGGTAGCATAATAGGTCTACATCAGCCACATGACTCTCCAAGCCAGATATTTGGGAATGATTTCAGCAAAGATGCCAACACTGCCCAATTATTCCTCCGTGAAGACATACCTCTGGTTTCTTGTCAGATCAGCTTTGCATCTTTCTTTACCTTGGAAAAGGCATAAAGATTTGGGGGCTGAAGATCTGACACTGTGAGCTAAACTCTAAAAATGAAGTTGAGTGCTACTGCTCTGTTGGGTTATAGAAGCTTTGTTTGCTACTCAGTGGAAGGGAGCTTTGTATTGCCGTAATGAAAACTTGAATTACTAACAAGTATTACAAAATTCCAGCTATTTTGCAAGAAGAGATGACCAGGGACATACTGAGAAGTTGGCTATAATGCAGATTTTATATTAAAGTTCTGAAATGTAGCTATTGAACCATGCTGTCATAATCTATTACCTCAGATTTTAGCTTTTTCTTATTGCTTTTCTTGCATCTCATACCCTGTCATCCATTTCAAACTGTAGCTGCAAAAAGTCTTTTCCCATTCTTATGTCTGTCCGTCACTATTTTCAGATATTACCATTGGTTCCCAAATAGCTCTTATTTCAAGTTCCACCTGTCTTCACTCCTGCCTTCCTTCTCTCTGTATACCACACAGCAGGATCTTAAACCCTTAAAATCTCTTTCTGCTTTTGTCTTTTCTTCATTCCAAATCTCTTTCTTCTTCTTGCCCTGTATTTTTAGATTAAACAGCCTCTCAGTGCACATTGAGCTCCAGCTCTTTCACAAGGAAGTGAAAATCTACCAACTTAGTTTATGATGACCTCATTTATTGTAGTTCTGTGTTTTGTTTTCTCTGACACCTCTACAGTGTAAACACTCAAGGCACTTTCTCTTTTACTGATTCATTTATCACAAGCTGTACGATGCTAAAAGTATGGTGTAATAATAGTAGTTATAAACATTAGTGCTGGCTGAATTTTTTTAACATTAGCTCAGTTGTTTTGCTTTCTTCTTGTATCTTGGGCAATGGAGTATGTCCTGTACCCACGTGCACAGTGTTGTCTCTGTTGCAGTGATGTAGTTTGTTCTGATGCACTGGGGGGACAGCAGACAAGATTACAGCTCTCCCTGGCACCAAGCACCACGCTTGCTGTGCATGTTCTTTGTGTGCTCCTGTTCAGCCCAGGAGAGACCTCTCTGTCAAACGTGTCACTAAAATGTAAATGGTTGAACACGTTTTATTGAGCTTTTAATCAGAGCGGCCCACGATACTGTATAAAAGTAACAGAAATTGGGAAATTGACAGGAATAAAGCAGGAGCATGACCACACTGTTGCACTAGCCAGTTCTAATGCCTATAATTTCACAACACTATTAAAGCAAATTACAGAAGACACAGTGGACTAAATTAACCCTAGGTGTAACTGTTGTCTTTAATAGAGTTGGATGAGGGTGAACGTGGTGAATATGATCCTTTCCCTGCAATGAAACTACATCTTTACACCTGCTATGAGAGAATCTTATTCATTTTACTATTTATTTACATTTCACATTTACACCTAGCAAAGATTGTACACTATGGTGGCTGGTACCCAGTCCGTTCAAGGCTTGAGTGGACCCAACACTTAGGTTAAGCAGATATTTAAACTTTCTGCTAAATTAGAATTGCTTTCTCTTATATGGTTCTTCCTAGGCCAATAAGAAAAAAACCTTATTAAATATATTTTTGTGTTTGTGCAGTGCAGTTTGTTGGGTGAAGAGAAATCAGTTATAAGCGAAGATGAGTCAAAGGTCTGAGATTTGCAGCTGAGGAGCTTTAGTGATTTTCATCTCTTCTGAGTGGTAGTGCTCTCGTGGAGATTTAGCTTCTGTAGAAGTTAGGTCTTCTGCATTTCCAAGCCTCTTCCCTGGGCTGGCAGTTTCCTTGTTCCAGGGGAACACAGCTGTCAGAGAAGGTCATCACTGCAAAGGGGATGGCAGCCTCTCAAGTAGCTAAGGCCAGTCCCACAGAGAGTTTGGAGGAACATGGCAGTGACCTTCAACAGAACTCCGAAATCAGTGGGGAGTTCGTGCAGAGAGCAGCATGCCGGGACGATGCGTTCATAGTGACTTGTGTTGCTAAGCAGACTGGCAGCTGCTTTTTGTACCAGCAGGAGTTTATTCACAATGTGTGTTTTTCATCTTAGATACAATGAGATGCAGTAATCAAGCCTGGAGGTCATACACATGTGGATCGTTGCTGCCAAGCCTGCGTCTGACAGGTGCTGGATAGAAGTATGCTTTTCAGTACTTCGTGCAACAAAATGTTGACGTTTAGTAGGGTGGCAGAATTTCTTCGTTTCGTCATTGTCTTGTGAGCGAAGAGGAAGAAGTAGTGGTTTGACAGGATAGAGGAATAGTTCTTTTGTCTTGTGCATCCTGTACATCCCAAGGGTACACAATTTCCATGTGTACAGACTGAGGTTTATGTGTTCCCCAGTTTGCTCATAGGGTGGCCATTTTTGACTAAATGGTTAAGAATGTGCTTTTAAGACCTGTGATTTAAATATAGCTCCTGATATATATACCTGTGTAACTAAAGAACAACAGTCCTTCTGTAGCCTTATTGCTTTCCTTGCTTTCTACAGTGTTTTCTTTAGCTTTTAATTAGCCTGAAAATAACAACAATAAAGTATTTCCATTTAACTAACTGGTGCTTTAAGAAAAAAAAATGTCTATAGTGCTTTCCTAAATGTAAGAGAAGATTTGGTGCTCATAAGCATGTCTGACAGACTAACTGTTCTCTACAATTTGTGTCATGCTCTTAAAATACTTTTGCATAGAACAGCTAACAAGACCTTGAAGAATTATTCAAAATCTCATTTCTGTTGAGCATTTATTGCCACACACAGGCACGTAAAAGAAGAAAACCCACCACCACCACCACTAACACTACTGTAGTATTTTGTAAATATTGCTGCACTGGCTTATGTTGGTGGCAGGAAGCAAATCATTTATTTTTAAGTATTTGCACGCCTTTTTGATTCTTATAGGCAGCCTAACAACCCTTCATTATCATACATGTTAAAAGTCAGGAGAGAGAACTTCTTTTGGGGAAGAATACTGATCAGAAAAGACTTGGGAATTAGAAGCAAGGAATCTGCTCCTGCTGCTGTGTTCAAAAAACCACCTTGCTAACTTAAGCACTTAACTGTAGCACCAATGTGCAAAGTATCACTGTCTTTGTGTCCCTCTCCAGACAATGAAAAGAGAGTGATACCAGTCTCTTTTCAGAAGACAGTTCAGTCTTTCCGAGAGCTGAATCTCCTCTGGAGATGCCTGTCTTTCCTCTTGGTTATAGAGGAGTCAAACACAACAGTTAAACTCCTAAAGCTACAGGAAAGAAATCCAGGCCCTTGTTTGCACAAGTAAAGCAACATTCAAGATATACCTAAGTCTATTGTTTCCTTTCTAAAAGAAGAGAATACTGAGCATTCCCAGAGGAGAATCAGCATGTACATGCACTTCACACTATAATATGCAAGGCATGTTATGTACTACAGGACAGAGTTGAACCCCAAAAAGAGATGGGTGAGTTGTACCTTTTACTTTTCTCCTGATAATAATTTCAGTCGTTGCATCCTGCTTGGCTTCTGCATTTAATCTGTGTTTTACAGGAAGCAAAGCAATTTGAATATATAAGTGTTGCAGAGAAATATTATTCTTGTTCCCATCATATCGTCACTGTCTTTATACTGGTTGTTGTTAAATAATTTGGCTTGAGGATCTTGAATCCCCTTTGTGCTGTACAGATGTTACAGTTTATTACAACATCTTCATGTGTCAGTAGAAGAATTAAGGAGTGCTCAGTTTTTACATACTGATTTTCTACACTAGCCAGTCCTGACTTAAAAAAACACCATCTTTTATCATTGAGGCAAATAGTTCTTTCATCTTTTTTAATGAGTGGAAACAATGTTATCACCTCCCCTCTCACCCGCTACCTCCAGAATTATGATCTTTTTTGGTATACCAGGGCAATTCTGGTTTAGTACTTTGCTTTGAGCTCTCTAAGGAAAACCCTGATTATCCCAGAATGGATACATGTCTTTTACAGTAGTAGGTGCCTCCCTTCCTCCCTTCCTCTGTCCCTCCCATTCTCCTTCCGCAAGCTCAGGCAAGATGATCAATAAAGATGATCCCAGAGCCAATATAAGTAATCACACTGGCTACTTTTCCCTTTACCAATAGCAAGGTAGCTCTAAACAACTCAGAGGATATAATTCGTTATGATGATATGCTTCTACTAGTCCCATATGCAAGTGAGGACTTGAAGCAATCCAGTGCCAGTAGCAATGCCAGGCAAACAGGATTGCTCTGGATCCACAGGAACCGGTCAAATTGGCAAACTGGATCCATGATCAATTATCTCTGCAAGATGAAGGAAGACCTATTATCCTGATGGGCAATGGATTAGTCCAGAGAAAGTCTTCCAGCAGTGAAAACCACTTCTGTTAGTCCTCTGACAATACAGGTACTGGCCATTTTTAATTTCTCAGTTCTCTAATTTCAATGACAGGATTTTATTTAACATAAACTGGAAACTGAGGAAGGACTCCCAGATTTGACCTGTGTTGACAAGATGAACATAATTGCTGTACATGCATTTTACTGGATTTACAGGTCTGTGCAGGTAACCTCCTCACCAAAATTATTTCTAGCAGAGGTCTAGCAGAGGTTGTCTATGTTAGTATTAAAATAGACAGATGCACAGTATTTGGTTTGTATTAAAAATCATTAGTCTGACAGGGAAGCTTCTAGGGATCCTCTCAGGCTAATTTAATCCAAGAATATAGGTGTTTGGGAAAACAAGCTTCTGTAAAACCTAAAATAAAAAGTTCACACTTTATCTCCTAAAAGGTTATATTAATTTAGAAACTCTTGAGATATACTGTTTATTAGTACAGAAAAAATGAACTGAAACATACAGCTGGTGGAATCTTTTTTCGTTGTTTAATATAGAAACATGAAAGACAAAATAAAGTCTGAGATGTGATCCAAAGCATTATTTACTACTTCTAATAGTTACTGCGTGTGTTGCTAACTTAAAAGTGTTCCAAGTAATGCAGGTAACATTTTTCCTTTAATTTGGTAATAAACCATGAATATATTTTGAGAAACAGGAAAATGGAAGTAACAAAATCTAGGTATAACACAGCTCTGTGTGTTGAATGACAGTTGCCAAAATCACCTCATCACATCTTGGTATCATGTTATATTTCTACTACATCTCATTGGCTTGTCTATAAAAGTAAAGCTTGGAGACAATTAAGTACAACTGTTGAGGAGTTCAATAGCAAACCCAGAAGAATAATAAAACTGTTTTTAAGTCAATAGCTTAAAGGAAACAGCTGTGCAAGAACAGTGACTTTTGAAACACAGTGGATCTTGACAGAAGCTCAGATCCCTTATATTTCAGCCTTGTTCATTTGTCAACGTAATGGCAAGATAAAGTCTTAGGGGATTAAGTAGACTCCATAGCTAAAAATACAGTTTGACACTTCTTGTAGACATATGACAAGTCTACACAAAGAATGTGGTGGTATTCTTTTCATCTATGAAAAAATACATTTTCAAGAGAGGCTGAATACTGTTATTTGAATTTAGATTTAATCAGTGTAGCGTTAGTACCTTCAAATAATTTTAACCAGATGTTGTTACATTTTTCATCTTCTGAAGTTTTACAAACACAGATGGTAAAGAAGTCATGTGTGAAATTTTTTTAAATAAAACCTTTAATTAATATTTAGAAACTATTTTGCAGTTGGTCTAATTTCTGAAACTGTTTATCTAATTTCTTAAACTGTGTGCCATAATTAGATGTGAATGATTTTCTTAGTTTTGTTCAGTGTTCAGTGAATGCAGGATTGATATCCTTTTAAGAGTTCTTTATCTCATATGTATTTCCCAGCATCTTTATTCTATTTGTGCTGTATGTGTTATACATTGTTCATTAGGAACAAATGACAGACACCAAGAGTATCAGATCTGTAATGCACATCAAACAGTTCTGATGACGGAATAATAAACTGTCACAGGAAAGTCTGTGTGTCTGGTGATGTGCCAGAATGCAAAAAGAACAGTTATATCTTTGGGCTAAACTCCTTTCTTTGTGACATGAGTATAAAATAGTGATCCTTCTTGCCATATATTCACATTGATTACAGGAGCTGTGTAATCACAGAATCACAGAATGGCTGAGGTTGGAAGGGACCTCTGGAGATCATCTAGCCCAACCCCCCTGCTCAAGCAGGGTCACCTAGGGCACGTTGCACAAGATCGCGTCCAGGCGGGTTTTGAATATCTCCAGAGAAGGAGACTCTACCTCTCTGGGCAACCTGTTCCAGTGAGCTGTCACCCTCACAATCAAGAAGTTTTTTCTCATGTTCAGATGGAACTGTCGGTGTTTCAGTTTGTGCCCGTTGCCTCGCGTCCTGTCGCTGGGCACCACTGAAAAGAGTCTGGCCCCATCCTCTTGACACCCTCCCTTCAGATATTTGTATACATTAATAAGATCCCCTCAGCCTTCTCTTCTCCAGGCTAAACAGGCCCAGCTCTCTCAGTCTTTCCTCATAAGAGAGATGCTCCAGTCCCCTAATCATCTTTGTAGCCCTTCGCTGGACTTGCTCCAGTAGTGCCACATCCCTCTTGTACTGGGGAGCCCAGAACTGGACGCAGTACTCTAGATGTGGCCTCACCAGGGCTGAGTAGAGGGGGAGAATCACCTCCCTCGACCTGCTGGCAACACTCTTCCTGATGCACCCCAGGAGACCATTGGCCTTCTTGGCCACAAGGGCACATTGCTGGCTCATGCTTAACTCGGTGTCCACCAGCACTCCCAGGTCCTTCTCAGCAGAGCTGCTTTCCAGGAGGTCAACCCCCAACCTGTACTGGTGCATGGCGTTATTCCTCCCTAGGTGCAGGACCCTGCACTTGCCTTTGTTGAACTTCATGAGGTTCCTCTCCGCCCACCTCTCCAGCCTGGCCAGGTCTCTCTGAATGGCAGCACAGCCCTCTGGGGTATCGGCCACTCCTCCCAGTTTTGTATCGTCAGCAAACTTGCTGAGGGTGCACTCTGTCCCTTCATCCAGGTTGTTGATGAAGAAGTTGAACAAGACTGGACCCAGTACTGACCCCTGGGGGACACCGCTAGCTACAGGCCTCCAACTAGACTCTGCGTGGCTGATCGCAACCCTCTGAGCTCTGCCATTCAGCCAGTTCTCAATCCACCTCACTGTCCACTCATCTAACCCACACTTCCTGAGCTTGTCTATGGGGATGTTCTGGGAGACAGTGTCGAAAGCCTTGCTGAAGTCAAGGTAGACAACATCCACTGCTCTCCCCTCATCTACCCAGCCAGTCATTCCATCACAGAAGGCTATCAGATTGGTTAAGCATGATTTCCCCTTGGTGAAGCCATGCTGACTACTCCTGATCACCTTCTTKTCCTCCACATGCTTGGAGATGGCYTCCAGGATGAGCTGCTCCATCACCTTTCCAGGGATGCAGGTGAGGCTGACTGGCCTGTAGTTCCCTGGGTCCTCCTTCTTGCCTTTTTGAAGACTGGGGTGATGCTGGCTTTCTTCCAGTCTTCAGGCACCTCTCCTGTTCTCCATGACCTTTCAAAGATGATGGAGAGTGGCTTAGCAATAACGTCCGCCAGCTCCCTCAGCACCTGTGGGTGCATCCCATCAGGGCCCATAGATTTGTGGGTGTCAGGTTTGCTTAAATGATCTCTAACCCGATCCTCCTCGACCAAGGGAAAGTCTTTCTTTCTCCAGACTTTCTCCGTGGTCTCTAGGGCCTGGGATTCCTGAGGGCTRGCCTGAGCAGTRAAGACTGAAGCAAAGAAGGCATTCAGTAACTCTGCCTTCTCTGCATCCTTCGTCACCAGGGCACCCACCCCATTCAGCAGCGGGCCCACATTTTCCCTAGTCTTCCTTTAGCTACTGATGTATTTGAAGAAGCCCTTCTTGTTGTCCTTGACATCTCTCGCCAGATTTAATTCCAAAMGGGCCTTAGCCTTCCTCGTCGCATCCCTGCATACTCTGACAATGTTCCTATATTCCTCCCAAGTGGCCTGTCCCCCTTTCCACATTCTGTATACTTCCTGGTAATGGAGAGCAGAATTTATCCCTTTCATCCTTTTTCATAGTAACTTTCTATTGCTTTTTGCAAGACAAAAATCCTGAGTCAGAATTTCTGTTAACCCTCAGAAATGAGCAGAAGATATTTTGGGATCCTTTGTGAATCATAAATTACTCCATCTTTCTTTTGGTCTGGTAAACACATTTCTGTTGCCATGTATAAAGCAGTTAGTTTCTCTTCCACATCAAACATCACAAGGTTAACTTTGCGAAGGGCAGTTCCATACTAAAATATATCCTACTTTTCATGCATGGACAACCTCTTGGATTTTTATGGGAAGTGTCTCACACCAACTTCCCCTCTAGTAGATATCTTGATGTCCCAAGCCCTACTTCCATTACGTGCTGCAGTATCTTGTTATTAGCATTACCAACACGCAGAAGAAAAGATGAACAAAGTCTTTGGCAAACCATAGCTAAGCCTCACTGTTCTAGAGCTGTGAGCTTCACTGATCTAGAGGTGTGAGGTGTCTACAATGAATCCTACATATTTATCAATAATCGGAGCTATAGGTGTAACAGGTGACACCCTTTGCCTGGCTGAGCCACGGCAAATTGGTATGATGATGATATCTTGAGGAAGGGGGCAAAGTTAAATAGTGTATACACTGAGGTTGAATGAGAACTTGAAAGACTGTGGGATCAGAAGGGCAAAAACGTGGTTTGAAGCTTTTACTCTCTTCTCACGCCCAAGTCTCAGACTTAGGGCAGTTCATTCAGACTAGTAATCTGGACCAAGAAATAGTGTTATCTCAGAAAAGTGTTTAAAATACAAGTCACATTAAACTCTGTTTTTCAGCTAAAAGAGAAATTCCATCTGTCTATACAGACAGCTCCAGAAAAAATAACACATATCCAAAATGTGCCCATAACTTGATATTTACTGTGGCAAAAATGCCGAAATCTCCAGTATTGCAAACAGGAACAGCTGTCTGAGGAAGTTCATTTTAGTTAGGGACAAGGCTAGAGATAAATGGGTTTTGTTCATTTGCTTTCCTTAACATTTCTGCAGGGCTATTACTGTTTGCCTAGTTCTCCTCTTGCATCCTGCAGGAGCTGCACAGCAGTAAGTGCTTATTGCCATGACCATAGGACTGGGGTCAAACAGAAGTGTAAAAATGAACATGGCTATGACCGTGCTGAACTTAAGCTTCCTCTTCACTTCTTTCTGCCATCCTGCAGCTGGAGATTACCACCACACACATGAGGCAGCAGAATAGCTCACATGAACACTCTCCATCCATTTCAGTGCAAAGTCCGCTGGCTTAGCTTAAAATGTTGCCAAATCTTCATCATTTTGATCTGATAAAGCTAACTACAGGCTTTAAACCCCTTAATTCTATTCATAAATAGAAAAGGTCACAAAACAATATACACCATAGAAATCTGCTGCTGGTTGTGTTCCACTTGACAATTTAATCTATTTCTAATCATTGTACCATGTTTGATTTTTAATTTATAGTGCAATTAATGAAAATTTAAAAGCCACAGGACATATTTTCAAGCTGGAATTTTGTTGCTATCACACTACTAACCAAAAGGAAAAAAATCTTTACGAATGAATTATCTATGAAACTTCTATAAAACTACTAAAATAATTATCATTAATAGATTTTCTCTGAAACAGAACACATTTTTACAGTGTATGCTAATAAAGACAGCAAAAATGAAAAAAAACAAAAACTTTTTGGACAGAAAAAAAACCAAAGAATCTTATATGTGAAAGAAGGCAAAGGATTGAAAAAGGTGATTTTGAGATTCATTCATGTCATTCCAGATTTCTTGCTCAAAAATTTAGATTAAAAATCCTCACATTTAAACTAATCAAATAAGTAAGCAACACTTATAAAAACAAAAATGAGCAGAGGCAAAATGTATGTTAACAACATTTTAATATTTTCCCACAGCAGAATGCATATTTTAAAAGATTTTAGTAACAGAGACCATATATATCCTGTCTGTGCTTATTGTGCATTCTACTGTAAAATAGCATATAGGTGTACATGCCACATATTTAGAATGTCATATAAAATCTTTGGCACATAAAAGCCCTTTATAAATAGCACCCTTCATAAATACCATTTTCAGTACTCAAATAATAACTCTTGTGATGTTACAGCTAAAAACATGTATGCAGATACACCCTCGTTGTTCCTCTTGGGTATGCACTGAAACCCGGTGCTATTCTTCCATATGAAATAGCTCATTCTTTGCTTTTGTAACGCTTCCTTAGCAACATTGTGCCTTCAGCCTCTGCTTCCTTCTCTGTATACAAGCACTTTCTCACTGCCCATTTTTATGTTCCATGGCATTTTGAAACTATTTTGTTACTACGGATTGTAGGGGAGCTGGGACTATGCACTGGGACAATGCAAATTGCCAGAGAATTGACATCCTTTCTCATTGACTCCCAAAGGACACTTTTTAGACCACTTTGTGCAACCAGAGGAATCAATGGAGAAAATCCCTCTGGAGTGATGGAGAACAAAATTAAGCCCTGAACTTTTGCAAAAAATCTTGAGCCTTGGGATCATTCGCTTATATGTTAGCTAATACTATTTCATGAAAGGAATGGAGAGGGAGGCAGTGAGGACATGGTGAGGATGGCATGCCACTGGGAGGCAGATGGCAAGCAGGGAATGGAGAGTCATTCAGTAAGAGAGTGGTAGGTTGTCCAGTGTAACAGCTTTCCCTGCCTTGGAGACTGGAACAAGAAAGAGCTTGAGAGTGTGTTTGTGGACTCTGTGCTTGACTTTGCAGTGTGTAAACTGCTGCTGGTAAAAAAGTGTTTGTGGAACTGGGACCTGAGTTCATTTTTTGGGCTGTTAGTCTCTGCCAGTATGATCTTTAAACAGCACTTTGTTTTGGCCAGAAAGGCAAATGGGTATGAAATAGATAATCTTATGTCTGTGCATAGGCAAAAATGTGTACAAAAACACAGAGCAAGAAACTCAAATGCACATTTCATTTAAGGATAAACTCATTTTCTTGTACTAGGATGAGACTTGTGACTATCTATTTTAGTGTGCTATTAAAAAGTCACTATTAAAAATAAACTACTGTTTAATGTGATTTTACAAATATCAACCCCACAAGTCATTCATTTTTCCAAAAGCCTGCATCCCATATCTCCACAACGCAAGAAATTAAACATTATCATTTGCTGGCTTTATGCTATATTTGTTGTTACACTGAAACAGCTAGCAAATGATAATCTCTTTACTGATCATTTTCATCAATAACTATGTGCCAAGTCATAAGTGACAGCTACAAGTATGCCATGTTTACTGTCATTTGTAGCTGCCAACATATTTGTGGTAATTGTGTACTCAGAAGTAGAAAGAATAATTTTACTAAAACTAGCAGAAATATCATTTTCAAATATTAACTGTATGAGTGTTGTGCTGTGGTTAAAGAAGTGAGATTGAAAAATGTGATTCTCTAAGTCACTCCTTCCATTGCCTGATCCCTGGCTTGTCCACAAATTCTATGAGCAAATCATTTGGGGGATTGTCCCAGATCTTTCAAATCCTCATTTTTCTAGTGAAAATGATGGACAATAGACACATTTGTGTAGTAAGCCAGGGGTAGCTTTGCAAGACAGAATTCAAGATTTGTTCAGATTCATGTCCTACGTTTCTGGAACCCTAAAGTTTCATGGTTGCTGGGATGCGTCTAGGCTCGGTGAAGAGACGAAGTGGGAGGTGTTTGGCACAGAGAACCTACCTTCAACAGTGTTAATCACCTCTCTGTTTGTAGTCCTGATACAGAAAAAGCACAAATGAATCAACATTTGATAAGTCATTAATCACACCAAAGACAGAAAACTCAAGACTCTACTCATGTTAAACCAAATCTAATTGTTATCTGTTGAATACAGGATTACAACAATTTTTAGCTCAGTAGCCTATTTTCTGTACTGAAAAACTCACCAAAAATTCAGATTATAAACGACTTTGATTTCATTACACTCCATTTGTCAATTAGAAAAAAAAATAGCAAGGGTATACCCTAAATTCAAGCCCATATTTGCCAGCCCCCGTGTAAGAAACAGAAGGATATGCAATGGGTAAATGGGTCATAAGAAAGCAAGCTGTGTTTTGTGGTACTACATCCAAGTTAATATGCCTGCCTCTCAGGAGGCCAGGGCATTTTAGGTTAGCTACTTGTGAACCCAAGTAAGTACATCCATATGGCATTGTGGTGCACTGAGAGGGTATATGGGCTTGGATTGATACCAGTTTGGAGATTTCATTGCTGAGTTCCTCTGTGTGGTATAATGAGCCTCAACTAAAGTCTCTTTATATATTTATCAAATGAGATAGTAAAGCTTATAAATTTTACTAAGCGGTTATTATGTCTTTTCTCCATCAGGCAGTAAAGAGGTTCAGATGACAGCTCTGAATTTTGTACATTTTTAAGGTATCTTAATTAGTCATGAAAGTGAAAAATCTAGAGACCACTCTAATTAGGAGTACTTTCATAATTGAGAACTTCAGGTAATGTCTATTCTCTGGCTGACTCTCAAGTACAAGATAAGGCTGGAGTTTTAGGCCTGAACTTTCTGCTCCCAGAAGTTCTGTCTTTAGTTTTTCTTTACTTGATTCTTGTCAAGTGGGTTGATGTCATATATTATGTGAAAAGCTGGATTCCCTTCTGGACATTCCAGGAACTACTGGTCAGTCCAAGATGTCCTAGACAGTATTCTAATACATAGCTTGAAGCAGTAGCTTTCTGTTATCTAGGGATAATCTACCTGCCATTGTCAACTTTCGTTTCTGCAGAAGGAAGTGCAAGAAGTACTTTGAAGCTGTAAACTGGATCTTCATTCTTTTGCAACTATACATTAGTATGCCTGTTTACTGAGCTTATTTCAACCTCATGCTCTCATGCATAGTATTATGTCATTTCCACACTTCTCTCTCCCTGTCTTCCATCAGGCTCACTCTTTTTTTAGTTTATCATCTCTGAGTGGCTATTTTCTTGTTTCATTTTCCATTAAAATCATCAGATTATTGAAAGCTGATAAGGGTCTTTATCAAACCTTGTTTTTCTGTGTATAGGATTCAGGAGGTTGTAGTATAAACTAGAAAGGTCTGTATACACTGCATTTTTTGCACCTTGACTTCATGAGAAATACTTCACACTAGATCTAAGAACATACCTATTCCAGCTAATCTATAGCTGTAATCATATTTAATTCTTCATCTATTATAATTTTTTTTGGCCAATATTCAAGGAGGAGGTGCATTTTTAATATCAATATTTATGAATATTACTGGTTTTCAACTAAAATATAATTTCTTTATATAAAAATGAACTTTAAAAAATCTGTTCCAATTTTTTAAGCCTATCCAAATTAATGTAGACTTGAGATTCCTATTTAAGTGACAAGATAAATCAGGAAATCTATATTCCAGTTTTATGCATTAAATGCACACCACTTACATTTGTCATTTGTGCTTGAAGGTGTACCACATGACTTCTGATAGAGAGTCATTAAACTAATGGTATAAATCTTAGGTAAATATGTACCTGTTACAAATGCAAGCACATCAGTATTAGCTTAGGTTTTCCGCAGACTTTGAAGACTGGGGGTGGAATGGAATTGTCAGGTACAATGTCACAGTAATCTGATATAATCAGACTAGTCAGTCCTGGCCTATCTAATTTTAAAATGCATTTTTCTGAGCAAGTTATTGGAAATTATTAACAATGGGAACTCAGAGACTTTGGAACTTAAGTCTATGAGGGACAGATTTAAAGATGATCCATCTTAGTCAAGGCAGGGAGGATGAGATTTCAGTAAAGTCTATATTTGATAAAGAGGTAATATAACAATTCTATAAATTATCTATTAGGAAGTAATTACTTTACCTATTATTTCAATAGTAGATATCCAGTAAAAATAGTAGCTTTATCTTTTCACAGATAAAGAGAGTTTTCTGTCTCTTACCCTTGAGAACATGCAATTATTGTTTGTGAACACTAATAATTTAACTGAACTTCTGCCCTCTCTTTATGGTTGTAAGACACAGATTTTTTGTTATTTTCTTTGTTTTTGTCTGTTTATGCTTAGTCATTGGGGAGCTTTTTGTTTCTCATTTATCAAGAAAAAGTGTGGCTATGCTAGAAGGTATTAAGACACTGTGAGCTGGGCTCCAGAGGGGAGTCTTACATTTTCCCAAGTTACGGTGGTTCCCTCCTTGTACTAAAAGAATAGGGCCAAGAGCTGGAACTCAGCCAAACAGCCTGTTCAGAAAAGCCAAATGTCAATGCTACTCAGTTATGTTAATATCATAAGTGAAATGTATATAAACTTAGATAGGATGAGTAAAATAGAGGTGATTTTAAATTGTACACTATAGCTAATCCAAGCATATAACCTGCAAATATAACCTGCATTCAATTTCCTGAGAAGTCTGGAGAGAAAAAGTCAGCATTACTTCATCAATATAAATAGAACAGCTGATCTGGCTGAAGAAAAGAGGTGACTTATCAAAACAGAAGAAATAGATACAGCACTTAAAACCAGTATTTTATATTAGTTAGAGGCAGAAAGGTCAAAGCTTAAGAAAGGCAAAAGAAGGCAGACCTGTTGTTCTCCAAGGCATCATACTAAATGTAAAACAGCTTACCAGCATCACTGGAAGCTGCTTACCAACATTATTAGTACAGGATTTTGAAATGATTGGAGAATATTCGTTACTGTTTTATAAAGAAAGAAAGAATGTTAGATATTGATTATAAACCTTTTAAAAGCTATGGAATGAGAAGAGGAGGTAGCCTAAGTCAGATGTTGAAGTCAAGTGGTTTTCAACTAAATACCAGCCAGGCAATTTCAACAGAAGGTGCATAGTCTTATGCAAAACGCTGATTAAAATGCTTAATCAAGTAAGCTGAGATGACAAACAAGACCAGCTGTAGAGCAAAGATTGTGCCATATCAGCTGTGCACACAGTATGGCTTAAACCTGAGAGCTGTCCACATGAGAAGTAATAATTGACCAAAAATTATTGTTCAAAGGAGAATCTGATGAAAAATATTTGCTTTACACCATGAGCTTTTAAAAAAAGCAACCTCCCTTTCTTTTAAAGTTGATCTCCTTGAGATTTTCTTTTTTTAAAGAATCAGCTAGTTGGCTTTACAGTTTGTCATATGAATATGTATAAGGTAAAAGTACATTTTAATGAGTGACCATTAGTTGACTTCATATGGCTTTGTGTGTAGACAGTAGATAACAAATAAGCATGTCAAACAAATGGTGAGTAACTGCAACCATGATCTAATGTTATTTGCTCTCTTCCAAATGGTATCAATCCTGCTACTGCATGGGATGAACATTTGCAGACAGATAGTGATGTGTATGAAGCCAGGAAAGAAAATCTGAAAGAAATCTTGATTCTGTGCTTCCATAAGAGAGACTGAATTTTAAATGAAAGTATAATATGAGCATAGATGTTATGATATGGAAGGCTTTGTAACAATTGATTATTTAAGATTTTATTCTCAAATGGGCTTAAACTATGGAGCAAAGTCCCTTCCGTTCTCTCTGAATATTCTATTTCCCTAGAGGTCCTGCTGTTCCTTCACTCACTATTGAACTAAGGCAACAAAAATCCTAAATTCTGCCTATGCTTAGGTAACTATTCATTTTGGTTAAAGAATGCTATTTTCTATAGTCGAGGGCATGCAAGAGAGCAGTGTTACTAACAGTCATTTCTAGCCATACTTGACTTAGCCAACAAAAACAGGTATCTACTTTCTGTCAAACTGGCTGTGGAACATCTTTCAGCACAAGTCCAGAAGGAAGTATAAAATCCTATCTCCGGAGTTACAGCAATTCCTCTTAGATCCGATCTTGCTGTATTTCTTTTCTGAAATCCGTCTAGCAACCTGACTAGAGTTTAAGAATCCTTAATAAACCATTATGTCCTGTGTGCCTTCAATATTCTTCCCAGAGAAGTGTGAAACATTTTCAGTTGTACCCATTAATGTTTACCAACCATCTTTCCCCTTTGATGTTTATTATACAACAAAGTATCAATATGCTCTGTTGCCAAAAATTGTTATTTTAAAATGATATTTTATCTTGATTCTGCAGTAGTAGGAATTTTATCAGAAAGCCTGAGCTTGGAATTATAAGAGAGTTTTATCTTCCAGTTATTTTCTGGGCATTGTATTTGGTGGGAAGTCTTTGAAAATGTGAACCTTAAACCCAGAATGCAACTAAAAGAAACTTAAGTATAATATCTATCTTAATTTGGTATTTCTGAGCCAACCACATGACTTTATGGGAGTAGCAATACCACTGTGCTTGAAACATTGAAGGCCTCCAATATTACAATTCTTCAATAGAGACAAATTAAATGATGATCTCTATTTTCTGAACAATGAGTCCCAAAAGTTCCCTGTTCAGGCAATAGGAACATACTTCATTTTGTATTTTTCTTTCATCACTGAGAATGTGCTGAGCAATCCTGATACAGTTTAAGAAAAAACATTATTTCTCTGCTTTCTGAAAACATAGTACATTCCGTTTGTACCATTCTACTGGGCATTTTTACATTTTTCTTATGATTTTAGCTGTATAAAAATTGTTTATCTGAAATGTTATTAAATAAGAAAATCTGACACAAAGATAGTTGATTGACTTTTTCAAAGCCAAATATTTCTTATTTGAAATAGCAGGTAAGGTTTATGTGATTTGAAAGAGTCTGGGGAATTCCCCATGTTGAGTTGGGACCAGTGCTGACAGAACCTTCCACATACAATCTTTATCCCAGAAGTCAGATCAAAGTAATTTTTTTAAAAGGGGTTGGCTAAGACTGTGATCACGCTTGTGCCTCAAGTGTGGAATTGCTCTGTAAATGTGGTAAACCATTGCTTAAGAGAAAGATTTCTGAATTGGCTTAATGGCTTATTTTCTCAGTGTGGTTGTAGCTTCAATTCACAAGGGTAATTGAAAACAGTAGTAGCATTGCACAGAAATTTGGCAAAGGACAAAGAGCTGAGCAGAAAATTCATTTAGTTGTATAATCCCATCATATGATAAAGAAAATATTGCAAAGAGCCATGGGAAGTTGTGTCAGAAGTGTTTCATGAATTTGTGCAGTTTTTATGTTAGCAGTTTTCATTTTCTAGTTACTGTTTCCAGAAACTATGAGAAACTTGCTTTGTGCAGAATTGTTCTCATCCTTATTTATGAGTGAAAATACAGCCAGATACTTAGCTGTGTTTGCTATGAAAGCAGAACAGGAAAGACCAAGTAAAGCAAGTGTGAAGCTTCCATTTCTTCTTCTGCAGCTATGGCTTCTTTATGCCAGTCACTGTACAGAAGTGAAAGTGGATTGAAACTGCTCTGATTTGTCAGTATATCACAGATCTGAATCAACTTGCAGCCAGGTGTCAGATTTTCCTTTGATCAGGCTCTGTTTTCTGGCAAGATGGAAGCAGGTCCTGCCACAGGTCTTACTAAACAGAGTAGCCTCTGTGCCTGCTGCAGGTCATTGGCAACTCCCATGTTCAGATGGTTCTCCAGTGCCTTATGTCCTGGGTGTGAGAGAAAATGTTGAAAGGCAGAGGATGAGCATCCAAGCTTGGAACTGCATCCTTCATTTGGACTGATGCATTCCTTTTCATTTTGATCAAACAGATTCTGCATGAACCACAGAGTGTACACACCAGCAGAGATTTTGAAAGATGTTATGATGTCTTATGCTGCTTATACTTACTATAGTTAGCACATGCTGTTGATCAAGAACACACTGCATAACGTGAATATGATTCCCAAGAATCAAGTGGTAAAATGAACCTGTTATCTTTTATCTCCCATTGACTTATCCCTCTCTACAAGAAAATACTTCCTTAATAGGCACTAACTAGAAGTTACATGGAGAAGAAAATGGAAAACCCCAAAGTATTCAATAATAATTTTCTCCTGTCACAGAAGTTTCTTCTTTCACTCCTTTTTCTACCATAGAATCACCCTAATACTATGTTCTCTCTGCAAGTGATGCCTATAAATTTGTTGGGCTTCTCTTACACGTTAGCTCATCAAATATAGCTAAAAAGTACCAGGGCAAGGGAAAGACAGGTGAAGAGACACCAAATGACATATTTATTGCCATTTATGAACACCAGCTTTTTTTTCTGAAAAGCAAGAATTTCAAAACTACAACTGTCAGAGAAGCAAATGATGACCTTCTGACACATGAAAACACAGAGAAGCCAGGGGTAGTTGCACTGACAGTTTACACTCACAGTCTGTGAACCTCTGTCCTTATGTCATGGTATGAATACAAATGATGCCACTGCCCAAGAGTAACAGTTAATAGCCCATGCAGAAAGCTGTCTGTATCTGTTATAGCACATGAGTATATGTAAGTCGTACTGAGAAGGTTGTTAGATGGAAACGTTAAAAGAAGATAGCCATGAACTTTAAATCTGAGCAGTCAAAACCTTTCTCTGGTGAATATGTCTTGCACGGGGTTCCTCCATGTCTTGGGAATTGACGGTCTTTAAATGAATGCCTAGTCTGGTAGCTTGCTCCACAGGAGCGACCGTGGAGTTACAGTATTATCTAGGTTCTACAAGACTGCAATTCACCGAGATGAAATTTTGTCATGTAAGTTGAAGAGTGTGATCTTAAAGGCCCTATCTTTAAATATTTAAGCTTTCTGTTTGCAAAGTTCGTAAGAACTTTCTTTAGAGACATAAGTACTATTTGTGGGCATACCCAGAATTGTTGGCAATCTGGCCAGAACAACTCAGCATCTATGTTGTATCTAAGCCAAATCAAACCAGATTTTTCCAGATTTTCATTACTGCTGATAGTGAGCTTGCTTAGGTGTATGTCCTTTATAAGACCCATCAATTGAACTTGTCATCTGTGAGTTCAAAATTTTGCTTAGATTAAGACTTAGCCTCAGAGAATAATTCACACCTTAATTATTGTGTGCCACCATTTGAAGGATAGTTTCATATAAGCCAAAACAGACTCCTGTGCTTGTGTGATGTGACTATACAGTTGGGAGCCAGGAACCCGTACATTCCTGTAGGTGCATGGGAAAATGCTCACATTTCTTCAGCATTCCAAAATGTTATGGGTCCCACCCTAACTTAAAGTACCACTACCTGCATTTTGCATAAAAACCTAGCAGTTAGATCACTACCTGGGGAAATAAGAGACCTGGGTTCCAGGCCCTATCAGCATGAACACATCTTGAGCCTTCTCTTCTTTCCATCTAGGTAGCGAAGGTTATCTATATTCTAGTAGCACACTATATGACTAGGTGTACAAGATTCATAGGTGGAGTAAAAGAGGACAAATTATGAGAGAGTCCGATTCTGAAGCTGAGTGTCCTGCAGGCTGATTCTTACCCTAGGCACTTGATGTGCATTTTATAGTAAAGTCAATGGATAAAAGCTATCATATTGGTTAACCTATAGGACTGGGAGATCAAAGGCTAAAAAGGGTGAATCCCACTTGACTGCTTTAAACAGAAACCTACTATGCAAAAGGGAACCACTGCTTCTTTTTTGTTGTCCCCCAGAGAGCTCTACATTTTTTATCTCAAAAATACAGAAACACCTTCTCTGGAGATCTGAATCAAATACCTAGTTAAGTACACCTCTGTATTTAGTATTTTTTATTGGCTGATTCTGCTCACCTTCCTGCTGAGCATAATGGTGAATTGGATCACCATTTTGTGATACAGCTTGTTCATTCTTCAGAACCCTTTGTCCATCCTTACTCCCTCCAGGACCTGTGTAAGGAACTTGGATTCTCTCAGGTTGTCTGTCTGAATCAGCCTGCTGAGGACAAAAGCCTAATTTTTAGTCACAGAATGTGTGAATATGGCCTTTTGCATCTGCTGAGCCCTCATCCCTTAAGAGCCATCACCTATTTTGTTAACTGTATTAATGAAACTTTGATGAGAAACACTAAGCAATGTAGAAAACTTGGCTGGGATTCATGTTACCAGACTTTCAACATCAGCAGTGTAAACGTGTTTCTGCGCAGATTCTGTTCTAGCGCGAAGAGAAAGATGTATGTCTTTACAATTAATATAATCTATTTTAGGCATCTTTCTGAAATTAATTGCACCCCAGAAATGCCTGTTTCTTTTCACTGACTATAAAGGAATCTACATGAGTTTAGATGCGTATGGCATATGTGTGCCAAATATTAGATGGCATGACTTCTACCTCCATCCTTTTAACAAAACCCACCAAGCTCCCTAAATAAATAAATAAAGCTCTCCTGTAATGTCAGTCTATAGATGGAACTGAGCTGAATGCCTTAAATAAAAATCATGGCGTGGCTTTATGCCTCACATTTTGTCTGTAATGCATGACATTACCCAGGCCTCTGCTTATTCATTTGTAACACTAACAAGAAGTAGTAAAGCAAGAAAAAAATATCTCCTGAAATATGGTGTCAGTAGTTATATAAACAGTAAGTGCTTGCCACATGGCAACTAGTATATTTTATTGCAGATGCTCAGTGAGTTGTGTTCACAGTAGGGACTTGAAAAATAGCAGAAAATGAGTTGGCATGGCTTAGAAGTTTCTAGAGAAGCCCTACTTCTATTGTACAATTGTTCCTAAATGAGTTATTTCTATTTATCAAGTGTCAAAGAATTTCCAATAAAAAACAAATTATTCTGTTTTTTTTCCAAAATTTATTCAGAAATTATTTCTGCTGCTATTGAAACCCTGTATATAATTTCCAGAGTACTTTGAATATATCTACATTAATTACAGGCAAGATTCTTCCCTAAAATAATGGCAGGCAAGAGTCCTCCCTAACCTGCAATTTGGTAGCTAAAGAAGTTTTTCTCCGCAAATTGATTGTGGACTAGACACTGGCTATCTGGAGCATTATGTCCTAACTCTATTCGGAAAATACAAAGGAAGTACTGACAGGGGTGACTGTGTTCTAAAGTTGAGCCTAAAGCATATATTTTTTTTTGCATTGGTATCCCTGCATGGATTGTGACAATGGCAGAAACTGCTATGATAATTTTCAAAAAAACCCAAATAACAATATGCCGGCTAAAAAGCAAGAGGCTTTCTACTCCTCAATAGGTGAAGAAATAAATTTGCATGGATCAGTAAAGATAGATATAATTAATATGAGCATCACTTTTTTTATACAGAAGAGGTCTTTGTTTTTGGTAGAAACTCAGATGTAGTACTGTGCAAGTGTGCAAAGGGTGTGGATCAGGAGAGTAGTTCTCACACAGCATATTTTGTAAGAGCAACACTCTGGAAACTTTTTGTTGATAGGAGATGTGCAAATGCAGAAAATAATATTGGTGGCTGTAGCTGAAGCAACAAAAGTGAACCATAATATTATCTCTTATCATGCATATTGGTCACTTAATTGTGACAGCAAATTAATGTTGTTTTTCAGGATTTACCTGTTGTTAAAATGATGGCAAGATAAAAACAATGTGCTAGCTCTGATTAAACTGAGAAAACAAAGAGCAGATTGAAGAGAGTGGAGTGCAGGAGAGTGGATTAAAATAAATCAGCAATTATTTCTGAGGGCTGTGTAACAAAGTTATCGACACTTTTGCTCATCTTCCAAAAGAATTTCATAACTGGAGGAGATATTTCATATTAGCAATGTGTAAGCCATGGAAACATTGAGGTATGTCCCACAGAAGATAGTTTTCTCCGAAACATCCAGTTGAAAGAAGCTTAAGAACATTTTCCATCTAAGTTCCTTTTGTACATCAAGTGAACAGCTCTGCAAGTTTTAAACATTTCAAAGAAAATGAAGACAAAAACAATGGCTGGAAGCTTTTAGTGATTGAATACTAAGTGTTTCTCTGCTTTTGTGTATGTTTACCATGATGTAATAGCTCACTTGAAGAGTGAGTTACAATAAAGAATTGATGTATAATTACTGGGCTGTTTATATATAGCTCTTACCTAAATATACGTAGCCGCAAAGCGAACCAGATGGAACTGGAGGTGTGCACTCAGCTGCACTCTTTAGCTCTCTCTGCCTTCATGCATTGACCTCAGCAAGCATCATTAATTTAATAAACAACATTAATTTAACTTCTAATACTTGAGTCATACATGTGACAGTGATAGAAATGTATAGTTGAGAGAAAAATATATAATATGCTAAAGATGAACATTGCTATTCTAGAACATTGCTTAGAATATACTGTTGACAGTTCTTCCGATGCAAGCAGGGTGGTCATCCTACATATTTTTTACTTGCTTATTATTAATTTTGCCAGAGGCAAGGTTACTCAACTGCTCTGTTTCTCAGCAATAGCCCCATGAAGTCTTGCCCTCCTGGCTGAGTAGTTGTGAATAAACAACAACTTCTTTACTGATATAAGATGTTGCAGTTCTGCTGTCCGTTAGGTGTTGCACTGCTCATGACTGAATCAAAAAAACAAGATTTCGGAGTTCACCATATGGTTTGTAGTTCCAGGTTTTTCCTGTGGATCATGGCTTCTTCTATATCCTGTCAAATTCTGGAGGGTTGCTGTCGTCCTACTTTAAAGATTTATCAAAGCAGGAATATAGCAGTGAAAATCCTCCACTGAATGTTGGTCGGTACTTAATGAATGTAACAGACATTTGCGTGGAACGTTGCAGCCTAAGAGAGATTGTCCAGAGCCCATTTCTCTTTCAAGATACAGTTTCTGCAATTGCTTATATGGAGAAATGCTAATATGAAATTATTCCATGCAATTCTGTACTTTTAAGTTTCTCAAATGCAATTTAGCTGATGAAAACAGCTTGGCCAGCAGCCCACGCCACATTAGTTTTCCAGGAATTACCAGTTTATGCTCTGAAGACCCTGCGTAGTTCCTACTAGTAAAGAATTTGGAAGATATTGTTGAAGGCACGACCACAGTATTAGATTCTTTTCTTCTTTTTTAAGAAAGTTTCACTTGCAGTTAGCTTATGAGTAGAAAAGGCAGTTAGGCTTACCTGAACCTCCCATGGCAGGTATTGCCTCTGCTGGGAAGGACTGTGTGACTTACCCTGTTGCATTATTTGATATGGGCTGCCCAGGGAGGAAAGAGCTAAGGTGTGTGCTGAGCATCTTGGGCAATGTGCTCTGGCAGCAACTATAGAGAAGGAATAAATGAGTCTTAGGGTATCTTATTCTTGCTTTCTAAAGTTTTTATAATTTCACTTTTTGCACATGTTGTCTGTGTAAATTGCTTGAACTGAACATGATTTCGAATCCTGGGTTCTTCCGTTTATATGATATGGCATCATTTTTCAAATGACTATAGTGTATCATGTCAGAAAGAACCATTTAATTTTCTGTAATAAAAATAGTGAATCATAATATTTTGTCACAGGTCTAATGTTAAAACTCCTTTAAAAAGGCATTGTAAGTTATCTTCATAGTTAATATAAAGTGAATAATATGAATATTTAATAGTCATATCTACATTTTGCAAAGTGAAATCTAAGGTTCTATAGCATATCACAAGGCATGCTAATTTTCTTTTTTAATGAAAATATTTTGCTGTGCCTTTTGTAACCTAAAAAGTCAGTCAATGTGTATTATGCAGTTTCATTTGTGCACTTTCATACAGTGTAGCTATTTCTCTCATGAGACACTAAAAATGAAAGAGTATTCAGTCATTATAAGAAGCCATTCCTTTCTGGATTGAATCAGTGTAATTAATCGATTAAAGTATAATATCACATCTCATAGTTCTCCAAGAAAAAAAATACATTATTAATTATTTTGTAAGTGGCTTTCCCCGTTTTATCTTGATTAAATAAGATGCATGCATGGAATTGCCAAGGTAAGCAATTATTTTCTATTCCTGAATATCAGCAGTGTTTTCAAATATAGACCTGTAAAGCAGAGAGAAATGTTTGCTGGCCAGTAATTGCACTGTGAGATGAAAGATGCGTGTGCACGCACACTCATCTTTATATTAAATTATGTAAATTAAATTAAAGTTTACATTTTCTTTTTTTTTTTTCTGAAAATATCCTTCTAACAGCAGCAATGAGGTTTGGGTGTTCCTATCCAAACAGTATTTGCACTGTGACAGTGTTGAGTACATTTCTCCCATAAGCCACTTTCCACAATGACTGTCCTTGACCAAAGCAGAAAATGAATTTGATTTCTCTAATGCAAAAGGTAATTGGATTTTTCTTTATGGAATGCATGCCTTTAATGACTGTCTCTGCTTCAGCCAATTTAGCTGCAACTGACCTGATACTGATCTGGTGATACGACTTTAGATAAATGCCAAAGCTAAGAGATGAAAGACCAACTGTCTGCTAACAGAAAGAACATTTCCTGCCTCATCTTGCCATTTTCCCCAGAAAACGTCTCCTTCTTGAATGTCATTCTTGTGAAGCACACTGCTCTAATAATTGGTCACAGAGTGGTGGATTGCATCCTGCTACCAGCTGTAATAAGTATTTCCCAGAAAGTGCACAAAGAAAATATTTTGAAAACTGAATAAAACCTTTACAAATAACTGTTCTTCTTTGCAAATATTTATTACTACATAGCCTCTTCCTAAGAGAATAAATATTACTAAAGTAGTGAATTACATCTTTACAGAGGTCTTATTTGGCATTAAATATTTATCAAAATATTTATTTAACTAATAGGGGTCATTAAAATAAAAAATATCATAGCATGTTGATCTGAGAAAAGAATTACCTACAGAAAACAATTAGTAAAGGTGATATTTCAAGATGTAACCTGTTCTTTCTTCAGGCTAGGGATAATGGAATCACAAAACCCTAGAATATGTATTTCTATTTATAATCCATATATGCTTGAAATACTCATTTGGACCCAGTCCTGTAAGCTACTGAACTCTTTTAACCCCAAATGGGCTAGGAACCAAAATTTAAAAGTTGAATTTGTGTTTTTACTTTAATCATGAGTTGTGTGTTCCTTTTGGACATTCTATTAAATGTCTTTGATTGAAAGTAGCAGCTCACATTCTGGATGATAAATTAGATTTTTAAAATTCTGTATATCCAAATAAATATAGTGGAAAATAAAAATAAGAATCTTCAATTTGAAATGAATGGAAACAAGCTCTTTCCTTCTGAAATCTTATTAAGAATTATTCTCATATTAATCAAAACAATTAATAATTTTCCACTGTTTATTGATACCAATGACAGTAAGAATTTGTTTTACTTACTCATATGCCGTGGCAAGCACTCTCCTCCATTTCCTTTATTTGTTCATTTATTTTTTAATCTATATGTATATGTATATATAGGTTTTCCACTCTTCTGGATCTTTTGCACAACAGTATTGATGAGTTTATGCTAATGTAACTTTCTTTGCTTTATAATACAGTTAACCTGAAATAAATGGATATGAAGATGCAGTTTCCCAGCAGTGCAGGGGACTGAAGGGTCCTTCATTTAGTTCAGAGTCATTATTTTTAGTGTGCGCTATTCAGAAATAGTATGTGCATTTAGATAAGAGTTATGAAAATGGATATAAGTATTTCATATTTTTAAATATTGTGCAAGTTTTAAGTTTTTTTCAGAACTTTAGTCCCACATGTGTTTTTCTTTCTGATACCAGGAATCAGGAGAAGATTATAAATGGCATGTAGTGCTTAAATCACAGGCTTGCATTCCCTGGAATACAATTCAGATTTCCAGAGTCAAAATTCTGTTGATGCTGCTGTCAGTGAACCAGGCCAGGAAAAGCCACACATTTGTCAGCCTCATAGCTGTTATGTGCAAGTAGTCTTATACTGTTTTCTACCTAGGTTTCCTAACTTTTCCTTTTCAGGTAGTTTGTTCACTTAGATTAGTTCCTCTCTTCTTATCTTTGGATCTCCGTAAGTCTTCTTGTTTCTCAAGGAATTATATGCATTTCTAGGGGACAGAATGTATAGGCCAATATACTTTATGTTGATTGTGAATAAGAACACTGGAGAGATTATTTTTATATGATCTAATTATTAAAATTATCAGAACTCAAACAGACACTGTCATATCTAAACAAAAATGTATTTAACATCCTAGTTAGTGCTTGCTTCTGTGACACCAGTTTAACTGTGCATTATTTTGTCTTTCTCTGTAGGTCACTGATATGATGCTTCAGGACAAACCCTACCCAGACTGGGGAAAGTCTGCCAGAGCTTTCTGGAAGAAAGGAAACATTAGGATCATTTTATTCTGGTAGGAAAGTAGTAAAATCTAATTATTGCAAATGAACCTTGTGCAGAACATCCAAAAATATATCTTCTAATTCTCGGTGGCAGGAAGAGATATAAAGGGAATACATGCTAAGAAAGAAAAATGGAAAAAATGAAGCTTTGTCTGGCACAAAATCACACAGTAAAAAAGCTGTATATAGATGAACAATTTCTAATCAAAATATTTTATGTAAAAATCTAATTTTAAAATTGATTTACCATGTTTCTTTTATTCTATCCTTGTAACTGTTTATAATAGAGTTTCAAAATTTTTGCCATATGTGATAATATTTAGATGTCCAATTGTCAGTCCCCGTAATTAAGGTAAGTAGATATGTAAATGTCTTTTGTGAGCTTAAAACTTTGAATCCACATTTGAATGGCATTCCAAATGGTGAGTCAGCCCTTATATTATCAAGAAAAATATTAAAAAACGGATTAAGTGAGTACAAAATTGCAAGGAATAAGTAGTTATTTTGATCCCGAATGTATCCTGTACCAGGTAAATTCAAACCAAGTGGAACTATTAAAACAACATAAATTATGACAGGAAAAAATGGAAGATAGAAAGTGTATAGTCTAAGAGGCAGTCTGAAGACTGTATAGCTAAAGATGAAAGAGGTTACAAAGATAATTTTCAAATACATCAGAAGCAGAAAATTTATGAAAATATCATTAGACCTGCCATTAGATGAAGAGAGAGATGTAGAAAGACATGTTACAGAGAAGTCGAAAGATGTATTTACATGTATTCTGCTACAGAATATGCTAAGAGATATCTATGCTTTTTAAGTAGTAAGGATTAGATATTATATTAAATTAAGACAATTAAATGAAATACTAAGAGAAATTTAAAGACTAAGAAGAAAGCAGGATTGGATGGCTGACTGGCTACAAACAAGATTTATAAGGAACTGAAGGGGCTGAGCTGATGCAAGTTTTATTAACACCTAATTGACTATTGAAAAACTAAAGGTTAATATATGTTGGACCTTGGCTTTTATTTTGTTTTTGCTGCTTTTTTTCAACATCCTAGAATTATCCTACTGGCTAGTAAGTCTTACTTCACTATTAACTCAATGGCTTGAACACATCATTAATAATAGAAATATGAACAAAACTCTAAATTAAATCCTACTAAAAGAAACCAGACTAGCTTTGCTGAAAGAAAACCTTCTGTGATCTGTTAGAATTCTTTGAACATGTCATCAAAATAATTGATGAGGAAGAAATGCTTGATCTAATTTATTTGGACTTTCAAAAGGCTTTTGACAAAGTTCTTCACTGAAGGCAATTAAAAAAACTAGTAAGCCCCATGAAGTGTACTGAAGTCATTTAGGAATCATCTCAGAATTGTGGAATGAAAGCTATAAATAAAATAGTAGTTTTCTGCTTTGCTGATAAGAGTGGGGAGCCCCATTATTTAATGTTAGAAGTGTTCGCTATGTGTATACATGGTGTACATTAATGGCATGGCAAAGTTTAAAGATGAGGGAAATAATTTTAATTAACAAATGCTAGCATTTAAGAGGGATCGTAGCTAGGTGAAGAAATAGCATGACTGAAAAGTTATGCTGAGGGGCTCAGACAACTCCTTGTCATCACAGAAAGTGCGGTGGAAGATTTCTGTTTCAGTGTGCTAGAGTGGGAAAAAGGTAAAGCAGAAAAATTTAAAAAAAAATGCTGAGATACATAAAAAATGAGTTAGCAATGATTATGATGTCATTTGGTTAAGTCAGTAAAATGCCTAGAAGATGACTGAGTTTTGTTTACCCTTGTCTAACAAATAGCCTTTTCTAGCATACTGGAAAGAGAATAATTAGAGTTAAGAAAAAATGTAATTTTACAGAAAGACGGGAAGAACAGAAAAAAGGAATAAATGCAAGGCGACACGATAGAGTATATTCTTTTCAAATTTATATGCCAGATATGGAGAACAATAAAACACTATTAAAGGTACATTAATATTGCTGCAAAAGATGTTTTGACTTTCTGTGGTCTGAAAAGTTATAAATCTGTATTCCCTTTTCAAATAATATTCACATTAAAAAATTCTACCAAAAGTTTAAAATGGAAATAAAGTGAAAAAAGATATTTCTTTTCATGCATGATTCTCATACAAAACAGTATGCTTAGTGGGTATTTAGAATCCTAAAAGGTGACATAAATGCTTTTATTTTTAGCTTTAGGCAGTGAAATAAAATTGCCCTAGGCAAGATTCTACATTGTGTAGAGACATTATTTACATAGTGCATTAGTATAGTAGACTTTTTTCCTAATGATTAAGAAAAATGGAGGGGAGGCAGATTAAAGTATCAATAATGTTATGCATGTTGAAGTGAGGTATTTGTATTTCATTTGCTGTTGCTTAGCTTGTGTGATGCAAGCAGGCTCATTTCTGAAATGTTCTCAATGAAGCATCCTCAATAGTGTGCGCTACACAGATACTGGTGTGCCAAAATTTGTTTATTCAGGACATTTCTTAATGGCACTCCTGTTTAGCAGAGATAGTGTAATTCTGTGCACAGTATTTTAATTATTCCAAATACTAGATATGTGATTCACAGTTTACATTGGTTGATGAAATGAAAATATTAGATACACATGGGGCTTCTTTTTCTGGTAACTTCATTTATATTTTCAAGTTTTTTCTTTGTAAAACTAGGAAATCTCTATAAAAGTAACAAAGGCAGATGGACTGTCATAGGGATGAAGACACCATCCGCTTTTTTTCAAAACTGGACATGCAACTACTTTGTATTTCTCCTTTGGAAATGTTTTCAACTCTCAAATACAACTAAAGCAATTAGTGAAGGCTTTGATTTAGCTTATCATCTCCTGTTTTAAATAATTCCCTGGGAACATTGTCAGCAACTGGTGCTAGATTGTTCCGGAGCATTTTGGCTGCCTTTTGAGTGTCCTCAACATATAATTCTTCCACAAACACCTCAACTAGCTCAAAAATGTCCATTTTCTATTTGCCTTTGTCTACCCCATCACTAAAGAGTTCACCAAAGTGCTCTCTACCTTTTTTACAGTGGTTTCTTCGTAATAAAAAGATCTCCGTTTTGGTCGTTTCCCGATCTGCTCATTGGCTCCTCCACACAGAGGCACTTTTGTGTAATGCTGTTATGTTCTTTGTAACGCCGTATGGAGATACAAAGCAAATACAAACACATTTTCCTACAGATTTAAGAAAGTGTGTTGGCAAGATGGCTTTTAGAATCCTAAACTAGTGAAGAAAAGTATCTGGAATCCTAGTAAAATTATTTATATAATACAGCCACGCTTTTGGATTAAAAAAAAAAAGATATCAATAGGGACTTAAATATCTGCACCATCTGGCATTCATATGAGGCTATGGTAGAGAGACAGCTGTCTCCAGTGCTCTGTTGTGAAATTAAGATTGCGGACTGAAATAGAGTGGTTTGTATTTTTGGATACATTGATAATTTGGCTATTTTAGGAGAGACAAATTATATGTGACAGATGAAGAGTGGCATTTGAAAGAAGCAGGAAGAACAAAAAGGTTGTTAAATAAAGCTTTTGGACAAGACTGACTACAAGGCAATAACAATAGCTACTGATAAGTTAAATAAATACCTTAGAACTTCAGTTATTTTTAATGTTTGAATATTAGAGGAAACAGACAGAAGCACAGTGTTAGAAGACTCGTTTTTTTGCAAATAATTTTTGATTCCCCCTGGAGCAATGAATAACTCCTACCTAGACTAAAGGTCTCTTTTTATAAGGATGTGAGCCCACTTGTTAAGAAAAAGAAAGGCAACTAAATGCTTTCAAGAATAAACTACAAATGGAAGAGAATAATGTTAAGAGAGTTTATGAATAATTATTAAAAATGAATCAAATAATTAGTTATGGGATCTCTGTGAAGAATCAAGCATAATAATTGCACTAAAATCATCAGGACACCTTGGCTGTGCATGTGGTTAGGTTGATGGAAGGAAGACCAGTATGCTTTCTCTTGGCAAAGCTGTTCCAATATTATTTGTCCTCAGAACTTTCCTATCAGAGGACAGAAGATTATAGAGAGCAAGACATAAGAGTTCCTCATGTGAACTTTTAGCAATAGGGAAAAACAGACCATCAGCAAAAAGGAATGGGAGCCAACTGGAAGAGAAGGCAAGGACTGCTGAGGTCTGTAAAGCCGGGAAAAAGGATTTATATGCAAAGGTACGTTATCAAAATGGTGGCATTCAGAGATAATAGTGGATTGTGTAGATAAATATTGATTGCAGACAAGGTTACAGAAAAATATATTCAAGCTGAAAATTTCAATATGCCAGCAGCAAATTGGAATTAATTTCTATGGTGTACCTGGCTGGATATTCATTGAGCATGTATGCAATGATCAGTCTTTATTGATGCAATAATTTGTCTTTAACATAGGACTCTTGCCTGAAATAATAGAGGACTACCAACATAGGAAAAAAGTTAGTGTGGAGAATTGTAAATCTGGCATTCCCTGTTTGCTGTATTTAACTTTGCAAACTAAATATTATTCACTTAGTATATTTTTCCATAAGCAATTTCTCGCTTTCTTTAATAAAAACCAGAACTGCTCGTGCTCAAAAACTTATGTTAGTAATGACTGCACTTTGATTCGGCAAGTTGGTAATACAGTTTTAAAAGGTTTTATTCAAATTAGTTGTTCAGAATTGCTATGGGGTACTAAGTCATTTACATATGTTATATTTATAGAGAATTATGTTAAACATGGTTTAGTATGGGTTTTCTTAATTGAACAGTATTTTGTACCGTGCAAATAGAGGAAGCTTCCTTATGAGATAGATAGCCATGTTTCCAGGGCAGAAATGAAATATAGCTTCTTAAAGTGATTTTCTGTTATGCGCCTAATTGAGCGTTTGGCTTGATAAGTTGTATTTTCATATTCTGTGCTTTCACAGTCAAGATGATAAATGCATACCGGACAGCTACATTCTTTTCACATATATGAAAGTAATTTGTATATTTGTTTTAAAAGACAACTTCTTAAAACATCCATTGTTTTCATTATGGGCTGTACTGAGAAAAAATAATTAGACATTATAGCTTTGTCAACCTAAATTAAATACTAACCCAAACAAAACAAACCTTTCATTAAATTTGAGAAAAGGGTTTTGTTACAGTGCAGTCCTACAAATACAACTGCACAAAACAAAATAATTAGATATATGTATGTTACATATACACACACGTTATTCTCCCCCTATTTTGGTTTGACCATTAATTCTTTCATTCTTAAATATTTTCTCCTGCGGTAGGATACTCACTACTGAACTGACACCTAGAATCATCTAGAAGGGGAGGCAAATTTCCTGGTAAATAGTATAAATCATTTGACAGTATCATTTTTCCCAGTACACCTTTTATCCTCATGCTATAATCAAAGTGAATAACTTTAATTCAGACTCCTCATAAGCAAGTCAACAAGTAAGTTCCTTGCTATTTCCTTTTTGTCTCAATATGTATTACAAAAGATTCACTAATATCCTTCGTAAAGGATTTATGTTGAGTAATCTGACTACTAGTATGGGCAAACATTGTTAAATGTATTCTGAGTGGATAAAACTGTCCATGTATAGTAATCATTACATTTAGTCTGGAAATCAAGAGATAACACTTGATTACCATTTCTCAAGAGGTGACTAAAATGTTTTCAGTAGCATTTATTTAGTTTCTGTGCTAGATATTATGGGGAAAAACCATTATAAGATCACAATTAATTAACATGAAAATATATTGAAAAAAAATCATAATTCAGACCAATGGGCTTTTCTTCATACAGATGGTACTTCTTCAAGGTTTCTACCTCCTCTTCATTTTCATTTTCCCATCCTATACTATATTATCTGAAAATACTGTATTATCTTAAATACTCATTCAGACTGGTTTTGTTCAGATCTAAATCTGATCCCATGCAGACTCTCTGGCTCAGGTCCTAAGGAATATTTTCCCATTTTGACAGCAAAGCACTTTTACACTGTCTAGTTTGGAACAGTCACAGTGGTGAGATCTCACCAGAACGGTTCAAGCTTGACAACCACATGAGTCAGACCCTTTTTGGGACCTCATTCTCAGATGCCTTCCCCCCATTCCTCTGTGCATGGAGACTACCAGTCAGTAATTCAGCATTCTCCCATCAGCCTGCTCTTGTTCAAGGATCATTTGTCCTCAGCTGGAAGAGTTACTCCATCCTCCTCTAAGATGCTCCTGCCTCCCCCCTGATTTCCGGTACAAGCAACAGCTCCAGTCTCTGGCAGAACATATCTGTCCTTTTCCTCCCTCCCTTCCTCCAGCACAGCAGTAGCCCCAAACTCTGCCTACATGCTCAAAAGCAAGAGGGAAAAGACAAAGCAGAATTTTGGGCTCTGAGTCACATGTGGGGTGGCTGGCTTCCAAGATAGCATTTGCTGCTCTAACGTCATGGCCTGCCTCAACTTTTCCCTGGCTTTTCTAGGAAAAGACAAGGAGAGAGAAGTATCCTGGGAAGTGTATTCATTCCACAGGTCATCCACTGGAGTATGCTATTCACGAACTAGTAATACACTGTGTGAGAGGTAGATGCTTTGCACGGCATTACTTATGCATGAGCAGGGAGAACATACCCATATGTAAGGGAGTGTATGTGAAAGTCTCCCATCTGTCTCACCCATCAAGGAAGAAATTTGTATCTTGACTGTGCCAGTCTGTATTTGGAAGGGCTGTATCATGCATTTCCCCCTGCTCTATTTGTGACAGGAGGAATGGTGAGAAGAATCATTCTTCATCTCAATTTTCTTCTCAGAAGGAAAAACATTTGAGTGAGACAAAATCAGGCTTAGGGAGCTTTGAGGTATCAGAATAAAAAAATGCAATCATTGTGAGATCAATCTAGCATGAAGATTGTTTATTGTTTGTCTTGTTCAAGTTATATAAAGCGATCTCATCCTCTTAATTTTTTCTGATGGAGACTCCTACAAATGGAGCAAAAGACACATTGTTTCTAACTTGTATGAATAAAAGAGTAAGAGAGGGAGCATGAGTGTAGTGCAGCAGCTTTCCTGTTGTATGACACGGGACACCTGCATGCACACAGCATCCACACATGCAACCAAACACCCTAGACAGTAATAGAGGTGAGAGACAGAGAGAGCTCTTAGCACCCCTTGCATAAAACACCATTCCCCTGGTGAGTCTAGTATTGAAACATTTCACGTCCTGGAGTGGTAAAAGAGATTTATGGAGCAATCAGTCTGGTTGAAAGGCAGTTACAGACAACGGAGGGAAGGAGCATCCATTAGCTATAGTGGGTTTTGGATCGGGCCTGTAAACTTCACTTTCACCTTTCTGGATTTGGCTTAAATTCTTTGAACTGCTGTAGTACATATGTATTTTATACCATACCTTTTCAGTTGCTGAGCCTGGTTTAAACTTTTTAAGTTATATTCAGTATCTGCTTGCAATTCAATAGCTGTTAGCCTGTTAGAAAAAGAGACTGTTTTTATTCCTACATAATTGCTAGATCCCTAAGTATAGCCTTCATAATTGGATGGATATGGCAACCCATCTTCACCTCTTAAAAAGTACATTTTATTCTATCCATGTTAGTGAGCAAGAGGTATATCACGAACAGTTACTAAAAATATTTTATCCAATGTGTATCTTTAATAAAACTTGTGCAGTGTCTGCAATGTTTCAGTAATAATGGTCCTTCCAAATGAAAATACTCCTTCACAGAATCACATTCTATGCCAAAAACTGAGAACTTCTAATTCTTAAATTAAAATTTTCCTTAGCAGGTTTCAAAAGTTCCTTTTTTTTTTTGAAATAGGCAGATACAATCCTCAGCTCAGGCACAGGGCCAATTTAGAAGGGCTGTTGCAACAAGTCCTCTTTGAGCACCTTTTCCCCACTTTCAGCAGACTTTTTGCTGAATAGGAGACATCTCTGCCTCCACTCAGGCCCCATGGAGGTTTTTCCTGGGGGGCAGCAGAATCACTGATGTGACTGGTCGTTTCATCAGTGCCCTCTTTCTGGTTAAGTGCTCCTCTCCTGTCTCTTCCACAATATAAATCCATTTGTTATTTGCAAAAACATCTTTGTCTATCATCTGTACCATTTACTGCTTCTAAATCCACTGTAAAAGTAGGATGACTATACCTATCAGAACATAGGCAATTATGTGATCATGCAAGCAGAAAAGACTGAAAGTATAGCAATATATAACCTGATAACTGTGACAGCCACCCCAATACAGAAGTACAAAGTATTTCAGTTAGATCAACAAGCACACTGTGGACAATTATGCACACAGAAGAAAACTAGATTTCAGATTATCAAGGCAGGAATTCATTGTCTTTCTTCCTGACATCAAGGTGCAGAGGGCTGGTAAAATCCTAGCCCAAAACTTTGTTCGGATGACTCAAACTCAAGCTTCTTTGGACCAGCTTTAATGAATCCATCAAACAAAGAGAGGCTGCATATAGAAGATTGAGTCACAGGCAATGGTTTTATGCAGCATGTGAATTCCAAAAGCCCACAGAATTCAGTGAAGGTCAGAAAATGAGTGCTTCGGCTGCCAGTGCTTGCAGTCATAGTTCACAGACTTTGTCATGGCTGGATTCCAAAAATCAGTTCAGTTTTGTAAAATAAATGTGATTATTAAAGCAATTAAATTATTTCCCTTCCTGGAATGCTGGAGTACTTTTTCTTAATTGTATTTCTCAGTAATGGTATATTTAAATTTGTGTGTTAGAATTTGCAGAGGTGTTTAGCTAACTCTTGAATCATGTTCTTTCCCATCTTCCCGTATTTCCCATATTCTTCATTACTGATTATTTATACATTCTAGATTGGAAAGCACACTGTAGTGCATGCAACTACAAACTTTTTTTATCCAGGCAAAGATTGCAAGAAATGCTGATCATATCAAAGTTTCATTGGTTTTCAGATCCATGTAAAGAGCCAGTCTATTCCTGTGCCCAGTGAAAACCAGTTTAGAGTATATCTGCTTTTAGAGCCTGTGGGTTTCATTTGTAACTGAAAGCACTAACACAATGAAATTTTTCTATTGAATTTAACAGGATTGTTCAATGGTGGGGATTGACAATGCCGTCCCATGGGACGCATTGGATCAGATTATTAGCTTGGATAAATGTCTTTCATTGGAGGAGGCAACAGTAGTTGTCATCCATTGAAGATCTGATTAAAAATGTTTTATTCCTTTGGATTTCCTGATGGTCCTTGATGACGTAACTTCTGCTTTGTCTTGGACATAACAGAATTTTTAGCAAAATTCCATTTACCAGTTCAGTTCTACTGGTGCAAACAGGCAAAGAGCAGTAGAATAACAATGGTTCCAGTGAAAACATACACTGAGATCTAAAGTGCTGCACAGGGATATAATGTGGCCATACCTCTGCTGAGTTCCTTTTAATTGATGATGTTTTAAAAGAAGGGGGAAATGGTTTGATGGTTACATCCAAATTGAGTTATTTAGGGCTAACAGAAAAACATGAGCATTTGGGCATGAGAGTCTGTCTATTGCAAAGAACAGAATTAAAGATGGAGCAGGAAATAATGATTTAAGTGCTGTCAGACTTGTGCACCTATTCCATTCTGTCCCATTCATATTCTTCTGCCCCAATGACCGCTTTCAGAATTCAATGTCAATTAAAATGAAAACTTGATTAAAACAAATGTTTCAGGATGTGCTTAACATAGCTATAAATATGAATGTGCATGAGATTAATTAGTCCTTGTATGAGACCTCCATCTAGAATGTAAGCAGCATTTCTTTTGCTTCTTACTTGTTTTTCTACTTTAAAAAAATCAGTAGGGCTGTTAAATTTAAAGAATTTGCTGACAGCTGTCTACATTGAGGCATTCGATTTTAAAATATCTCTTCTAGCCTAGAAAGAGTAATGAGAATATTGTGGCCATATTTTTATTTCAAATAATTGCAAGTTGTCTGTCTATAATTGTGACAGTAGAAAAAGCAATAGCTAAAACAGGGGATAGATTAAATTGTCAATAAATTCATTTGTTAACAAAAGATGCCCTACAGGGCACTTTGTTTCATAACTTATGTTTTGATACTTTGTCATCTTTTCTGGATCTTTTTTATTGTTTTTTAGCAACATTAAAAAAATCATGTTAGCAGTTAAGTCCTTACAATAACAGATATTAGTTAACTTTCAGACCACACATATTGGAGGTCAGAACAGAAAGTTTTTTGGTTCTGATGAACATAAAGTATTTGCCATACTGTCTAATCAAAGTCAAGAGCTTTAGTAAACAGTGTGTAAACAAAGATAGTATCAATACAGTACTAAATATTTTCCATCTTTTCAGATTCTTCACCTACTGAAATGAATGATCTTTCCTTGAAAAAGACCTTGACTGTAATTTACTGTAGTGTGCTTTGAGTTCCTGATTGTGACCTTGGTACATTGTTGGGTCCAGTCCTATTCCTGACACAGGCAAGGACGAAATCGTTGTGGATTTCAATGGGGAGGGTGGCAGCCTTTCTTGTGGGTGGTGGCTGAAGGGGTAAGGGCAAGCCGGGAAACACAGTCTGAAAGAGTCTGTTCAGCCTTGAGAGAGGCCCATATTTTTGGAAGCTTTGTTTCTGATGCCCTGGTTCACTTCCCCTCCCCACTTCTTTTTTACACATCCTACCAGAATCCACTAGATCTGTCGCAGAGCAACTTGAATCTAATTTAAGTAATGAATATCTTACAGTTGGGAAGGTAGGAGGCAAAGGCCAAGAAATTGTCAAAAGATTACATTAAAATGGAGGAGGCATTCATTTAAATGCCATTATTTGCTATGACAGCTTTAGCTTATTCAAAGATATGCTGGAAATAAAAAGAACAAAATATTTCTTACTTTAAAGGTATTACATACAGCTTTCTCCCAGTGCTGAATAAACTTTCTCTTTGAGATAGTGTGACTGTGTTAACTCCAGTGCAAGCTCTGAGGCCTGTGTATTTTTTCGTACATTGGGGAATTGCATGATGTGTAAAATGTGCATGATATTTTTTCTTTTTCTTTTCTTTCTTGTTCTGGTCAGTTAGTTGCTCTTGGTATAGATGGCTTAGGTTTAATTTTTATTTGAATTTACACAAAATTGTTGGAACTTTAAATAAGCAAGTACCCTGAGGTATCTCTCTTACAAACTAAAACAAATAATACATTTAAGACTTTTAGTGAATTAATTTCGTATAAACAATCACCCATAGACATTGTTTCAAAACAAACAAATATTAACAATGCCCTCATTTGGGCATGCCGTTGTGCTGGCATTGTGCAGTCCAAGAACAAATTAACACCCTGCTCCGGAGAGGTTACAATCTGCAATTCTAATTTGAAAAGATACATAACTCAGAGATGCGTTAAATCCCTCATGTACAAACACACATTCCCTGCTCAGAAAAGTAGTGTGTCAATAAAAAAATGGCCCTTGCTACATGCTCAGCTTCCAGTTGTTTGCAGGCTTTGACAGCTGACCTGACCTTGTTTATTGAAATGTTCAAGGCCCACTGGCGTCGTGCAGGATGCGTACGTCCTGGAGGAGGAAATAAAAAGTAAGTAAGTCATGCTTTTAATGGCAATGAACAAGCTGGAAAGATCATATTTGACTTTCACATGATAGACTGAGTTGATAGAGCTGGAATTTAGGTGGGAAACAATCATCTTTATGCTGAGTAAATTTGATATGGACAACTTGGAGAAAGATTGCTCCTAGAATGGCAGTATCATTTTTAGCCCATTAGTTCTCAGGATGAAACTTCAGTCAAAGGCAGGCCCAAATTTCATGTCTAAGCTGCTCTGCAATATTCTGTCACACAAAATCTAATACACTCATGCTACTATACTTTATAAATAAAACAGAATATGAATTTAAGCATTTCCCAGGGAATCTTCCGATGTCTGATACAAGCTTGACCGAGCAGTATGAACACATCTCTATATTAAGGAAGTGTATTATGAATGTAGCCACTTTTCATTCAGATTGTGATAAAACTGATTTTAGTTTAAATGTCTAAACTACTCAGGATTTTAAAGTGTCTGTAGTTTTCAGTCTAACCATGAAGCAAGGCAGTGCTTATGGAGATCTGCAGGGTTGTTTCCTCAGGGTGGTTTACTTAAGATTTGAATTGGCACTATTTAACCATACTTCATCTTTAATAACTTGAACAGGAAAAGTTTTGGTTTCATAGTAAAATAATTAACACTTCACAACATAATCTCTGTTTGAGCAAGACCTTAAAAAAAATTTAGCTTTTCCCCTTGTACATAGCTGAATTGATAAAATCATCTGAGTTTCTTTAGTTTTACTGTTATGCAACATAAAAAATTTATACTTTCTCCCAAAGCAAATTAACTTACAAGACTCAAGCACAGATGAAAGCATCTGGTATGTAATAATAATATTTCAAAGAAAGTTTATGCTATGTTTCATAAAGATGGGATGTTGTACTTAGAAAACTGTTTAAACTTCTGTTTAAAGTTTTGTTTAGCAGTTTTTCAACCCATTGTACAATTTCCAGCTGTTATTACCTGAAAGGTTTCCTTGAGAGGGATTTTGGTGCCTTTAGTTAGGAGTACCACTTTCTTCTTACCCCACAAGATATTTCAGTGACTGCAGTATATTTTGGCTGGTTTCAAGAAGCATACACTCTCTTTTAATCTATACACAACCTCAATTAGTGTTCAGGTCAGCAAGTGGGAAGACATTTATGGAATCAATCATTTTGGGTTAAGGAGCACACATACTGCAAGCTTACTAATGGAATGGAAATAATGCCTGGAACATCTCCAGAACCGTCACAGTCTCGGTGGAGCAATTAAATATGTATGAAGAATGTTTGCAGTGAAGTTCAAACACATCAGCCTGAGGCTTATATTTTTGGTTTAATTTATTCACAGCCTTTCTGTGTACTGCTGCTTGATGGTCCAAAAACACTTCTGAACACTGTGCCTCCTGCATGGTGTTTGTATCCACTGACTGACAGATATGGTGACAGTTGCTATTTTTAATCACTGTCTCAGGAGCAAGGAGTAGACTCTGTAGTAGGAAAGTGCAATGTTAGTATTCAGGTTAACAGAGTTTATTCATTAATGTTTGACATCGTATGGGGAGTAGTCTTCAGAATTATTTCAGACAGTTTTTCTGAGAATGTTTGAGTATTTAACAAAACTTCCAGCCTGGATATGCTGGCATTATTAGGTCTTCAAATTAGAGTATTGCATGGTATGACCTGTATTCCATATCTTCAGATCACTATTTTTATCCTTTACAAAAGAACTGCTTGTACTATAGCTAGGGACTGCTTTTTTATATTTTCAGTGAATACTGGAGCTCTTTAAAAAGTTAGTGGCAATATTTCCTGGTAATTACGGTTCTTTGCAAAATGTATAAAAGAACACCTGCTACTTTGAGGGTCAGTAAGTCTTTGCTCTCTCTACTACTTTCAGTAATAAATAAACCCAAACTATTTGTGGCTTTATAAAGACATTTTGTTTCTTTTAAGTGCTTTTAGTGCCATCATTTGTCACTGATCAGAGCGCACCAGAATATTGGTTGGTTCATCTGTTATCAATTCATACGCTATGAGTAAGTGGGATTGTCAGATATCTAAGCTTAGTGCTATTGACAAAGCAGCTGAGCAAAGACAGCCTTTTAAAAGGATTACTGGTAATGTATTTACTTGTGGAAGATGTATGGGTAGCTCCCATATCAGAACAATACCATCTTAATGTGTTATTCAAGCAATAACCTTAGTAGAATGAGAGCTTGTGTTCCAGTAATGGCATACACTCCTGATGGATAACAACATGGTGAAGCAAAGGCATTTGTGTAAAGTAAACACTGAGCTGAAGCAAGAAACATGGGTTTTGTTCCTTTTAACTAGTTTTAAGACTGTTACTGAAACTGGAGATGCCAGGAATATGCCACATGCCCCAAAATCATAGTGGTTTGTGTAGATGCTGAATCAATTTACAACCATAGGGTGAACGATCTTGGTGACACTGCAGAATTAAGGAAACCTCTGTGCTTGTGAAAAGTTGTAGTCGATGGCTGTTGACATCAGCTATAACATTCAAGATGATTGATTTTTCCTAGTGAGAAAGAACACCCCCTTAAGTGTATTGAAATAAGCACCTGACCTTCATCTTTTTGAAATCAGTGGTAAAAGCCCAGTAGTCTTCCATGAAGCTCTAATACTCTTTTAGATATTGTCAGCTTTTTTTTTTTAGTTAGTTCTAGGGAAGATTTTTCCCCAGCATTTAACAAGCTCCATGGCACCCATACAAATAGATTTTTGTAGAGTTTCAGTGACAGGTATGCTCTTTGATTAGTTTAGGCCTAAACACTTTCTTTCCTCACCTTTGATAATATTTCCCTCTTACCTGCTTCACAGTGTTGATTCATACCTTCCCATTACTCAATAAGCAAAATTCCCATCAAACCTAATTCTTGTAGTTTATGTGTTTCATTATGTTTTTTGTTTCTGCTTCATCAGTCTCCATCTTCCATCCATTTAGAGAGTTTGCTCTTTGTGGAGGAAAAAGGATGAGCAGGGAGGCACTGCGGGGCGGAACATGGGAAGGT
>NW_020451008.1:0-401 GCF_003343035.1 Apteryx rowi
AGGGGCCCTGATTCTATTAACTAACCATCATATCTCGGCCCAGTAAATTATATTCAGCTTCGGGAACTAATAAAAAGGATCCAACACTTAATCGAGAGTCTGATTCCATTTTCACATTTTTAATTACTGGGAGCTTAAAGGGTTCTCCCTTAGCTCCTATCACTTGCAATTTCTCTGGGGATGGTTTACACCCCCAGGGTACCGTTTGGACAGTAGATCTTTCTGCCCCAGAATCCACAAGGAATTCTACTTCTTGTCGCTGGGGACCCAATTTCAATTTTATCAAGGGCTSRGTTCCTTTATGAGTCCCCAGCAGATAGAGCCCCTGACCCCCCCTAATCTTCTTGGAACATTTGCTCATCCTGCATTCGCTTCCTGCAATTCCTCTTCAGATGCCCTTT